>NC_060166.1:26986027-26988159 GCF_021292245.1 Micropterus dolomieu | reverse complement strand
GTATCGCATCTTCCTTTTCACAATACCCCATAGATTTTCTATAGGGTTAAGGTCAGGCGAGTTTGCTGGCCAATTAAGAACAGGGATACCACGGTTCTTCAACCAGGTACTGGTAGCTTTGGCACTGTGTGCAGGTGCCAAATCCTGTTGGAAAATGAAATCTGCATCTCCATAAAGTTGGTCAGCAGCAGGAAGCATGAAGTGCTCTAAAACTTCCTGGTAGACGGCTGCGTTGACCTTGGACCTCAGAAAACACAGTGGACCAACACCAGTAGATGACATGGCACCCCAAACCATCACTGACTGTGGAAACTTTACACTGGACTTCAAGCAACGTGGATTCTGTGCCTCTCCTCTCTTCCTCCAGACTCTGGGACCTTGATTTCCAAAGGAAATGCAAAATTTACTTTCATCACAGAACATAACTTTGGATCACTCAGCAGCAGTCCAGTCCTTTTTGTCTTTAGCCCAGGCGAGACGCTTCTGACACTGTGTCTTGTTCAAGAGTGGCTTGACACAAGGATTGCGACAGCTGAAACCCATGTCTTGCATACATCTATGCGTGGTGGTTCTTGAAGCACTGATTCCAGCTGCAGACCACTCTTTGTGACTCTCCCCCACATTTTTGAATGGGTTTTGTTTCACAATCCTCTCCAGGGTGCGGTTATCCCTATTACTTGTACACTTTTTTCTACCACATCTTTTCCTTCCCTTCGCCTCTCTATTAATGTGCTTGGACACAGAGCTCTGTGAACAGCCAGCCTCTTTAGCAATGACCTTTTGTGTCTTGCCCTCCTTGTGCAAGGTGTCAATGGTTGTCTTTTGGACAGCTGTCAAGTCAGCAGTCTTTCCCATGATTGTGTAGCCTACAGAACTAGACTGAGAGACCATTTAAAGGCCTTGCAGGTGTTTTGAGTTAATTAGCTGATTAGAGTGTGGCACCAGGTGTCTTCAATATTGAACCTTTTCACAATATTCTAATTTTCTGAGATACTGATTTTGGGGTTTTCATTAGTTGTCAGTTATAATCATCAAAATTAAAAGGAATGAACACTTGAAATATATCAGTCTGTGTGGAATGAATGTATACATTATATAAGTTTCACTTTTTGAATGGAATTACTGAAATAAATCAAATTCTTGATGATATTCTAATTATATGACCAGCACCTGTAGGGTGTTCCTAATTTCAGGCTGGTCTGTACAGATTATCTGCCTAAATGATGCTGTAGTGCGAGGGGTTTACAAACATAACCTTCAAGTTAGCGACTGGAAAGGAACTTAAACCTAAATATCAAACATGAATATGAAAAACAAATAAGAAACATCTTTGACGTTGACGACTTGAAATCCTGTAGTGTGAAAGGAACAGTGACGAATATTGATAGCCAATGAGAGCAAGCTGACTGGGAAGTGTCACCAACCAGATGTTGCATTGTTGTGTAGAACGTAGCTTGCACTAGTCCCATCTGAAACTAACAACCAGCTGATAACAGTCCACCTACATGTTTGTATTTTTCCAGAGTCACAGTTAATCACGTTTGATTCAGTACCAAGAATCACCACTCACAAATCATTTAGTGTAAACGCCAAGTGTGTGGCCCCGTGTCTTGACTGAGCTGTTTGGTGCGTACATTTTTACGATTAAAATATCAAAAAAATAAGTGGTAGCCCATGTTTTTTAAAATCAGATAAGATTTAAAAATCCTCTAGTGTGCAGCAGGCTTTAGACAACTGGACACTATCTAGATCAGGGGTCGGCAACCTATGGCACGCGTGTCAGCATGGGTACGCAGAGACATTTTAAGTGGCACGTGAGAAAGCAAACTCAATCCTACAATATTGACATATGCCACTACATTGTATAATATTACATTAAATTAGTGAAAAAACAGATGATCAACCACCATGATGAATTAATTTTGACATTATTATTAGGGTTGTCAAAATAATACAAATATAGAAAAAAAAAAAGCCTTATATTTTAACGCAGGATTAAGCATATTGGGCTACTTTATGATCCACGATCGGGCTGGCCAGCTGCTGTCTGTGTGTCTGCGAGACTGGGCCAAACTAAAACATTCAATTTTGGTGGGGGGGGGGGGGGCCGAGCGGCCCCTCCCAACTTGGAC
>NC_060166.1:26969948-26986007 GCF_021292245.1 Micropterus dolomieu | reverse complement strand
GGGGGGGGGGGGGGGGGGGGGGGGGGGGGGGTCCGAGTGGCCCCTCCCAACTTGGACTGATCCTCGTTTTTTCTGTAATCTGATTGGCTCAACGGCGGCGTTCAAATGAGTGTACTTTCCATCCGGTTTGTTTGACAAGTGCAACAGAGATGGTAAATATGGCAAAAAATTTGAATAGAAAAAATGTTGGCATAAGAGGCATCTGGAACTATTTAAGGCTGACTGACACACCGTATTTATCAAGCTTCTCAGAATTACTCATAAGAACACTTCTAAGAACTGACTTAAGAGTAAAAAAATTCTTTGCTCAAAGCTGTGCTTAAAAGTTAGTTATCAAGCATCATAGCCCTAATTTGAGTGAAGTGTAGGACTAAATCTTAAGTGTCAGTCTTAGTGCTGATTTACGACACTTTTCTGTGCCGCAGACAGGATATTGGATGACGATGTTGCCAAGGACCAATCACTGAATAGATTTCCTTATTTAAGAATATTCTCTGATTTAACAACAAAGAATTTTCGGATTACGGGGGGGTGTTGTTGGGAAGTCGATGAAACATGTGACAGTGTGTGGAGCTGTAAGTGCTAAAATTGTTTCCATAATTATTTGGCTTATTGGTGGTTGTGACGGGCCAAAATCATCAGCATTGCTGCGTTTGTCCTGTGGCAAATAAATGAAGCGTCATCACCACCTTCAGTTTAACTGAAAACACATTATTGCGTAAAGTCAGTGGTGAAATGACGTCCCTCATCAACTCACTAACAAAGTTTATGCCTGCGCTGTCCGAACCCTTATTAACTGCGCGTCGTCAAATAATTCAGAAACATTCTTCCTCTTCTGAAAGATTTGTGCATGTCTCTGTCTCCACAGTGCCATCACATGCCCTACTGGCAACTCCTAACCCCTTGAGAGACCTCTTGAGCTGTCTTAAATAACTGGGAGAACAAGAGTGATTCTTAGCTTTGAGAAATTTGATAACTTGCTTTTATTCTTAAGTTTAAAAGTAGGAGTAAATTTCATGAATTCTCAGCACTTAAGACTAAAATGGCACTTTGAGAAGCTTGACAATACCGGCCCTGGTCTTGTTCAGTACAGTGGTGACTTGCTTATACAAACTGAGGAGGTTTCTTGAAGGTCTTCAATAACACAAAAACACTGTTAGTATATAATAGTGTATATATATATATATATATAATATTTAATTTAAAAAATGGTGGCATTGTTATTGCATATGAACAGTAAAAAAAAACCAAGGGAAACCAAGATGTTTAGCTAAATAAGTTGCTTTATTATTATTGATGCACTCATCTACTGAAATCTATTTCAATTGAAATATTTTAAATGCTTATCACGGCAAATATCGATAAATGTGATTCATTTCGATTAATTTGATTATTTCATTACAAAACTACAAACAAGTTACAAAACTTGTAATTAGATTTTTTCTTTTGACAGCTCTATTTATTATTTATGTGTATTATTATTATTATAATTAACAAGGTCAAACTTCAATTAAAATCTGACTATCAGTGCATAAATGCTGCTGGCACACTGAATGTCTTCATCTTTGTATATTGACACTCATCACAGAAAAGGTTGCTGACCCCTGATCTAGATAAAAGCCTGCTCGTTTTTAGATTCAGAGGAATTCGTCAAGTTATAGGAGAACGTTTTATTTCTCTGACTCCAGTGGGTGAAAAATGTCAAGCTTTGCTGTAATTGATTCGTCAGCTTCATTTATGCTTTTATTTCCTCTCAATGCTCTGAAACTAGATACATGTTGTGGGGACAGACATGTTGCATTCTTCAAATATCTAGACTGTAGAGTACAGATAGACTGAACACAACACCCTGTAGCAATGTACTGTACACAGCAAGGTGCAGTTTTCAGGGCTGAATCATTTCTCCTATGTCTCACCAGTTTTCAGACAAAATTCTATATTTTAGTGGCAGACTTGATACCAGAGAAAGTTTATGACTTCACCTTCCCATCTGAAATGAAGCATATTTGATGTCTGAGCTTTGCTGGTAAAGGTGCCATGGTTACTGTGCTTATCAGGTCTGAGCAGGTTTCTTAGAAGCAGCTGTGTTCGCCAGATCAATTTAGAGGACCAACCAACCTCTGGGCTGGAAATAGAAATGAGCAAATTTCTCACCTGAAAAAAAAAATAAAAAACTGTATGAAAATGGTAAGACTCGCTGTATAGATCCTAATATATGTAACTTAATGCATGACTGCCTGCTGCCACTTTGCTCACATAGATACAGGAGAGCGCCTCACAAAACAGTTAATGTTTCTGGATACATATCAGGCTAATATAATTTCAGGATTGCTAAATATATTACTTAAAAAGCTATTTTTCAGCACTCGGATGACTATTTTTATAGTTGCTATAAAATTGATGATTTAAACAGCTTTGCCATGCAGTTAGTGTTTAAGCAAATTGGCAGTTTCAAATAATTTTGTCAGACTTTTATGTATACATGGTGCCGTACAGTATAGTTAAAATGTTATGTAAAAAACATCATGGCGTGTTCTGTACAATCTGTTGCACACTTTTTACTAAACAAGTTGTTAGTTTAAAGCAGGAAAGAGTCCAATAAAACTGTTTTATGAAAATACTTAGGATGAAATAATATTTTATAATAATGAATTGTGTTTTAAGACAGTGTTAAAAGAGTACCATTTGTGCTAGCTGGATATTCACTGTGCCTGTGTTTGAATAAATCTGGGTAATACAATTGAAGAAATCCACAGTCAAAACTAAAACAAAAACAGCTCTCTCAAACAAATGTTGCTACAGGAAGGACAACTGCTGCACATATCTTTGTAAATGCACTGAAACGCAAACTACCAACAAATGAAAAACAGCACATAATTGATGCAGAAATGAAAACCGTAGTAAAGAGGGAGAGAAAAAAAAGCCTCATTATAATTACATAAAATCTGATTTCCTATCCTGTAGATATTAATCCTTTTCAAATTACTTGAATCTTGACCCTATGCATTTTGGGAAAACCAAACACTGACCATAGATGGAGGGAAAGTCTATCCAAAGTAATATTTCAGTGTCAGTGACAACATGAGAAACAGTTGCAGGATAAATAATCGACTATATTTCACTGAACTTCCACATAATTTGTAAACTGTAGAAACTCCATGTAGAAAAACACTGTTTGATGCGAAATGCAAATCCATTTTTTATTTGATCTAAATGCTTCTCGTTTGAACTCTTGCACAGCAGCGCGTGTGTGATTTTCTGTGTTTTGATCATATTTTCTGTGTGGAAATGTTGGTGACAGAAATGATGTGTAATATAGTTCTGTTCTTCACTAACTGGGAAATTAAGATACAATATATTTCTCCTGAACTATCAAACAATATTAGTTGTCCTGTAATAAGAATCTCAGCTGGACAGCACAAAAGTCACTGCAGAAAGGTTAACAGTAGAGATGACGCTATGGAGAACTTTCTCTTATCAAACCCCCCTGGTCATACTAATTACATGTGGAGAGGCTTACAGACAGCAGTGTCACTTCAAGTGATGGTAAGGTCATTACTCTACCCGGCTTCAATTCTTATGAGCCAGTTATTCCTGGGTTTGACAGATCACTGAGATTATAGAATACTGTTTGGCATCATATTCTGCTTGGTTTCTATTTTGAGCGTCAACACCCTAAGGTATTAATTCTAATGGTGTGTGCCTCGCCACCAAAGGGGCCAAACAGAGTGAAAATTTGATCCTCAAACTAAATTGATGTTACAGCTGCAATAAACACTTGAGGGCTGGAATATGAAGCGAGGGAATGTATGGAAACCACAAAGGACAATGACAGAGGTGTACCATACACCAGAGGTGAGCAGAGGTAAATCAATGATGTAAAAAATCATACTTTTTATGTAAAAAGGTTGTTAAAAATGACAAGTTGTTAACAATTTGTGTTTGTTTTGACTTTTATGCATTAATGGATCTAAAATGTGAAATAAGAAAAGGTAATTCTCTAACTTGGTTCTGTAAGGTTCTACCTGTAGAGAACAAATTAGTGTTCAGAGTGAACACGAGAAAAAAAAACATCAAGATTCAGCTCTTTACTGTGTCATCTCACTGCTCTGAGACTGGGATTAAAGACAGAAAAAATCATGACATTTTCCTTAACCAGCTGAGTACCGACGCCCCCTATGCATACTACACACCTCCATGAAGCTAGGAGGCTCAGCTAGAAGTTCAAACCGACCATTTATATCCACACCAAATACACAAACACCAAGCATCTAAATGAATTTATATCACAAAATAAATCACTCTGTAATCACTGTGCATGGCTGCATTTATTACCATCCAGATATCTCTCATCTCATCCTACACCACAGTCCGACCACTCAGCTCCAGCTCTGATCAACTGTGTAACTCATCACTCAAATCACAAAACTCACAGAGTTATTAGCCGGATAATAATAACAACAACAAATGTGCCAAAATACATATTCAATTACCACCACTGACTTTCTATTGCCGTTTTCTGCATTTTCAGTCCAAAAACACCTGTTTTCTGTGTGTATAAAGATCGCACCGGGCCGACATCTTGGTATTGCGCAATAGCTGAGCTCTTACGTTTCGTTTCTTGAAAATGAAGGAGAGAAGAAGCGCTGCTTTGGAACAAACGGTCTTTATCGTCGTCTACCGGCCGACTCGTAGGACCTACACAGACATCCAATATACCAAACGATTCGTCTGCTCAAGGCGAAGAGAAAGAGCCCACTCTGTTCTCAAGTGGTGGGCTTGTAACGCATGGGAGTGCATTTGGTCACAGGAATGTTGATCAATATTAACTATTTTTATAAATATTTCAATGTTTTGGAAGCTTTATGTTATTTGCAACGTGGTTGTATGGACAGAATAGTTGTTTTGAAGAAAACTCCCAATAAAAGTGAAGATATAAACATTCGCCTGGTATATTTTTTTTAAAATTGTGTAATAACTGTTGTATATTAGTTTCTTTTCATCAAAGTTACAGTTACAGTTGCATTCCCGGTGTATTAGAAGATATTATGTTGCATTACAATGAGTTGGATGATGGTTTTGATGGTGACATTGCTATTAAAATATAGAATTTATACCAGGCGAGGATGAAAATATCATATTTTCCTTTATTACATCTCCATTTACTCTTTAATAGAAAAATAAATAAGTTCATTTTTTCCTTAGCTGCTGACCTATTACAGGAGACCATTCATTTTGGGTATTGTATTTTAGGTGTTTTTCCTGAAAATAGGGACAAATAGCTGGTAGTCCCCATGTGGTTTAATTTTGAAAACTCAAAATGTATTTTTATGTAGTTTGAACCAATAGCTACCACGCTAGACAGCTAGCCCTCTAATGCTCAACAGCTCATACTTTTGTTAGTTAGCCAGAATTAAATGTATTATTAGTAACTGAAGTTACGTCCCAGATTGGGACCGGCAATCTGGGAGGTTGGATCCTTTGTCAATATCAAAATCTGTAAAAACATTTTGTGTAATATTTACAGTTATGTGTTCTTATGTGTCCTTCTTTTACTTCCCATTGAAGCTACTCATAAATTGCTTGTTTGCCTATTTTGGAGCATTTTAAATCAGATTTTTTTTTTATTATTATTAAAAAAGAGAGAGAGAAAGGTCAAGTCACGCAGTGAAGCCTGAAGCGTCACCTGAGCCAATGTTACCGCGACTTGAATTAGGACACCCTCAGCAACAAGGTAGAAACTGCTAAAATGTCAAAAGACAATCAAATGTGTTGAATGTCTTCAAACCATTAGGTCAGTCAGACCCTAAGCAGGCCAGAGTCGTTTCGGTGGATCAACAAGGTGGCGATAATAGCACTGTATGCTGGTAAGTGGTTTAATGCTTTTTGGTGTTTAAATCTTTTGGCAAATGATTACATACTCACCACAGCTAAGCAAGTGGGCGCTTGTGCTGTGAAATGGTGAAATATGTCTTGCTAAATTAGAGGTGCGTGTGTAGGTGCAGCATGTCCACAGCGCTAACGCACAACTCCCCCTGCTGATTCCGAGTGATTATTTTGAATGCTCTGGTTAATAATTGTAAATAAATAATGCTATGGTTGTGATGACAGTTTTGTTTCATTTTTGACAGCTAGCTCCTAGGGTCTGTCTAATGCCACTGTAGATTTTTGATATGTTGCCTGACATTTTCTCTGTATAAAATGCAGACACAGTTTCCTTGACGTCACCCATACATTTCTGAAGAGCTGTTGTGAAGCTCACCGCCATCTCTGCGGTGCCTGAATCTGGCTAATCCAAAAATGGGCTGAGAAGACACCCACCTGTCACTCAAAGCAACCACATCCTTAATTAAACAGCTCACACATATAAACAATTTACTCTTGTACAGTTGTCTTGAAGGGGGAAATTAGCTATAGAGACCGACTGTAAACTTGTATTTCTGCTGTAAAGTTTTAAAGCATTTTTACTTGTGGGTCTATGGGGCTTTTGGAGCCAGCTACACGTGGCCATTGGATTAACTGCAGTTTGGCACAGTTTGTAGCTCAATTTTTCAGCCCCCGAGATTGCCGTTTGCCCCTGACTCGCAGGAACAGCATCCTTTCGGTGTTCCGGTACCTTCTGATTTACTTTAAATTAACCACTGGTAACAGAGGCTCTAAAGCAGGGTGTGAACTACATTGCAACTTAGACAAACTGACAGAGGAACAAAGGATCTGGGGAGGTATATGTAGAGAGGGGCTGATGAGGGAATGAGATGCAGTTGAGGAGGTGGGCGGGGAAGGCCAGGCAACTGCAGAGCAGACGAGGGAAGTGGGAACAGGGGTGAGTTCTATCTAAAAACATTTTGCACCGGTGTGCAATGTTTTTCGAATTGAATGACATGTTTCATTGAAATGGTGCACAACGTTGCGCAACGGGCTTCGAGGTATGATGCTACGTTTTGTCGGTGCTGAACTCAGGTGTGAAGATGGGTGGGGCAGTCAGGTGATGGGGAAAGGAGGGAAAATCCGAGGGCACCTGGTGGATTGAAGGAAAATGACAATGAAGGGGCCTGAGGAATTAGAAATTTGGCTGTTACCCTTGTGGTGTGCTACAGAAAATGTCAGTGGATCACTTAAGTCATTAGGATTCCCCCAAATTCCAAGGCAATTCATCTCATAGCTGTTCAGACATTTGTCAAGCTGCTGGTGGTGTCATTTATATGCTTTATCTGCTTGGGACACAGGATATCTGTAGCAAATTTTATGGCAATCCATGCAATAGATGTCCAGATATTTCACAAATATGAAATAAGTCAACCCCATGGAGGCACTTGAGGAAATCAAATCATCACCAAAGTCTGGGCACCACGAATGTCTGTACAAAATCTCATACCAATCCATCCAATAGTTGTTGAGACATTTCAGTCTGAAACAAAGCAGTCGACCAACCAACACTGTCATCCATAGAACCATGACACTGGCATGGATAAAAATTTGAGACGATTTTGATATTATATATTTAGAGTGCCTTTAGGATTCCTTTTACTGTGACCAGTAAAAGAGTATTATGCTTTATATTGGTTTTGTTATATAAGATGTGTAAATCTCTATCTCAAAACCACTCATACTAAGGAAAGCTTACAGTAAAAGAAAATAAAAAAAGCAGGCTTTCCTTGATGCGTGCATTACATGAGGGAATGACATTACAGAGACACAGCGTAATGCAGTTTTAATCTGTGAGGAGGAATAACTGATGCCTGTGTGGCTGAGTTGAGTAGCCACCGAAGGACTGACCTGAGGGAACTGCTTTAGCCTCACTCAACCACGCCTGAAGCTTGTAAGGCCAGGTTACACCTCAAACCAGATGACAGCATTAATCTGGCCACAAACACCCTCCCCTCCATCTGGCGAGAGAGTTGAGCAACAGGAGAAAGGAGCAGGGATGCCTCTAATTCCTCAATGAATGCTAATCACTCATCTCTGCTTATACAAAAACATCCTTCTTCAAAAAAAACACAATTCTGTCCTTATGCACATAAAAATATAGCAAGTTTCACAGGACTACCGCCTACCATTTTAAAACTAACCTCTCACCAGTACAGCATGGCAGAAAACCCACCCAACCATATGACACCTCGGGAAGAAAAAATAAAATCGACTAACAGCCAAACAGGACTGTAATCTTCTAACGTCTTAGTGCAAAATTCATCTGCTGCCACCAGACAGCCCAGTTCCTTCCTACACTACAAAGTCAGAAGAATAAAAGTTTTTTTTTCTTTACAGATCAGCAGTTTTCACGCATTTTACCTTTGAAAATCAATCTTCCTCAAACCTCTTCCTCTACAAGCAAACAAAATGCTTATGAAACCTTTTTTTCCCTCATTTGTATTGTCTCTGTCTTAGTGTAACAACCTCTTGCAATTACAGTTTTGACGCTGCTTCTCATTTACAAGATGTGAGTAATTGTGACGAATTGCAGAAACTGTCAGAAAATTAATTTCAGCGTGTTAACACTGCTTCCTGAGCCATGAACACCCGCTGTAATAGGATGTCTTTGTCTCTAATCCCAAGATAAATGTTGCTGGAGACCATAGTTAGCGGCCTTGCGTGTGTGCGTTTGTATGCCTGGTCTCTGAAGTTTACACACTATATTTCTATCCAGAGCAAAGGTCTCATTTGAAGAAGCAATGTACCTCATTAGTGTGTGCTATTTTCCCAGGGTGCACCTGGTCTAAATCATCACGACCCTCGTCTATGCCTGCGGTGTAAATGACACACTACTCTACGAGATGTATCATTTATGGGCTACAAGCAAGGAAAACAGCGGCTAGCACAAACGCAACACAACTCATTTCGATGCTTTTTCCTTTGCACAAATTCTACTATTCTGACGCTGTGATACTGTCGCTGAGGTAAGACTAAAGAGTAAAATGACAATCTAATTGGCAGAGCGGGAAGATTGAAAAGCATGCTGGTAGCTCTCACCTCGGTTGACAAACTGGACCGGTCACCAGTGGCCACCTCATTAGTCACATGAAGAAGGAACATGGATGTAGAGGTGACAACAGGTGAAACACAGCTGTCAGGCTGCAGCACCAACCTGCGCTTCACTATGACTCACTGCACTGAATATTTAAGTTTAATTACGCTGCAATTTCTATTTGACTAAGGTACCTGTGGGTAGGTTTAAAGATGGATTTAATCAGCTAAATAAATAGAATATAGAGCAACTGCTTTTTCAGTGAGCAGTTGGAGTTAATGACGTGAAATGCTGGCTGTCATTGACGTAAGCTGTGGTTGCAGGTAACCTAGCTTTACGTTAACTAATGATTCATGCTGAGAGGTTCCATCTCTGTGACTATTATTAAAAATCGAAGGAGTACCATTCCCTATCAGGAGAACCATTTTGTTCTAAAGCGTTCTGAGACAAAACCTCTGAGGGTTAATGTACATTTAATTTTCTGTTGTGTGTCTTTTACATTTCTGCTCCCAATCTGTTCAATTCACAAGGAAACAGTTCAGGAAGAACAGTTGAATGATCACTCACTGCTGTATAATGATGTACCTAAAATCAACAGTTAAGGCATGATTTCAATACTCAACAGGCACTATATGGTGTTTCCTTTATGTTAACTACTATGGAAAATACATATATAGATATACTGTATACTGTCTAATCAACTTGAGTGTCGTTCATATAGAGCTGGGCAAAATGGCCAAAAATGCTGGCCACAACATTTCACAATCATCCATATGACGATAGATGTCAAATCATTATGTGTTGTGTTTCAAGTTTAAAGGTAGATTTTTGAGTTAAAGTTGAAGAAACCAGGTGGTTAATTGTGGTTTTAAACTATACTTTATATTCAGAACAAGACACTTTATGCCAAACAGTGAATCACTCAACAAATCTGAGGTAGAACATTCAAAACAATTATGATCTAATCCTTTTTAACTACTAAGTAAAATATTTTTTTCAGTCCCTTTTCCTCAACAAAATAAATACCTTAATAGAAAAATTAATTGCTAATTTGTTAGTGATACAAATTAATTGAATCAAACATTGATTGAACATTTATTGAACATGTGTTATATTATAATTGAGGAAAATTATATTGCAATACTCCTCATTATTGTTTTAATACCCAGCACTACTTTGCACTATTTTTTTGAGCACAGCAAAATCTCTTCAAGTTCTGTCTTGGGACAAACTTAAGTCAACTCCAAAGTGAGGGAAAGGGGTTAAAGGGAAGAACTTGGTGAGTCCATTCATCCCATCTTCCACCAGGATGAAAGTCACAGCACATCCTCCCCTCATAACCACAGGGATGGATAACCTGTAGTCATGGCGAAGAGTGTTTCTTGGCCAACATGGTGATGCTGACAGACCGACCAGGTGAACCAAGAGAAATACTCTTGAAGGTGACATTGTGGATGGTTATCAGACCTGTGCTAGCTGGTCTTTCGCAAAGAGAAACTAGCCATGTTTCCATCCAATTGTAACACGAATTTTAAGCAGACTTTTGAAATGTCGCAAAAAAGATAATAAGAAAAAAAAGAAACTGGGACTTAAGTGCTTTTTCATCAGATGGTTTGGAGTGAATAAACCAGGCCACAGCGAGTGTAGTTACGTCAGTAGCTGACATTACATCGCTGTAATAAACAAGACGCGTTCCAAATCAGAAACAAAACCAGTTGCATGGACCCGAGGACCATGGATCTGAGAAAAATGGAGCGAGATCTTCAGGAACGTGTTTCAAACGGGCAACAGCTGATCAGACGTGAGTTACAAGTCCGCTACGTCAGAACTTATTTGGCAAAAATGTTTCCATCTTCCATTTAGTGCATTTATTCTTTTTCAACAAAGGCAAAAACCACCTCAAGCGAGAATAAAGACTTTTTTACGAAATTAATGATTTTTATTAGAATTTTGCCATTTCCATCAACTTTTTCTAATGCACTACTCCAAAATGCGCATTAAAAAACGGTGATGGAAACACGGCTAGTAAAAAGTCTCCCTCTGCCACAATTTGCCAGTACCACAAACGTCACCCACGCAGTCATAACCTTCTTCCTGGGATTAAGCAGACTCTTACTGCTGCCATTCTGTTTGTTATTAATGTTCCTTTTGAGATAAGTGCCAAAGTAAAAACTGTTTCTCCAGCTGCTACCAGGTCATTGAACAGCTTCCTCCTTTGATGTGCTTAAATGAACCAAAAAAAAACCAATAAAATGGATTTTATAAAATTGGAACCGAAAAAAGGATTGTTCAGGAACCGGTATCGATGTCACGGTATCAGTATTGAAAAATGCCCTGCCCAATCTCAAACTCATTAATAAGACTAGTATTAATAACTGATTGATTGGTTATACTGTGTTATTGACAGAATTGCTGACTCTCCTGCCCTGTTAAAGAACTTAATTTCCTTTCAGTTTAAACAAAGAACATGAATAAACATGCAAGATTTTGCAATTAGGATTAGAGAAGTGAGCTAGTGATGTTGCCTCTTCTTTTGGATACACATGTTCCTTACAGAAATGTTCTAAATGATTCCTTACTGAATAAGCATGACAGCGAGTGTTATTGGACTCTTAAAGTGTGCTGTGGATAGCAAATCAGTACAGTACCAAACATCAAAGTGAACCATTCAGCAAGAAAAATGCTGATAATTTTTTTGTGAACATAATGGGTAACATTGTGTACCATATTTTTCATTCTGATGTGGTGGGGGGTCATTAATTTAATGTGCATCAGCTAAAATGTGCTAAAATATAATTACATTACCTTTATAGCAGCAATGAAAACACAAGTTGTCAACTGTAACAAAACCATTTAAAAATGTTTGAGTGCAATGATAGCATGCATAAATACATTAATAATATACATTACATAACATGCATTCTTTTTTGCAGTAAAATTGACAGGAAATGCAAAAGGATGAGAAAGACTGACCCCTTAATTGCAGCTTAATTCACTGTGAAATAGTTTATGAAAGAGTTTATATAACTGAGTGTAAAAATCTGTACCGTGTCAGTCTTCAATCAGCACATTCAGATTGCTTTGATCACCTGCCTCATAGTCACATTAGCTCAATGAGCCGGCAAACAAACACCTGTCAACCTCCACTGCTGTAACTGTCACTGGATATAGTGTGATGTTGAACATGCAGCCGCTGTTGTGTGTAGGAATATAAAAATCTGAGCAGCACTGTCCCCTTTATTGTGTGGCGAGCGCAAGCCAATTAATTTGGCCTAGTTTTAAAAATCCTTTAGGTAGCACCATCTCTTTCTGCTTCCAATCAGTGTGTGTACCCTCTACAGGGGTCTTCTGTGTGTTCATGGCACACAGAGCGAACTGTGGTCAATTAGGCACCCTCGTCAAAACACCCACACTAAGGTATGCGTCAGCCTAACAAATGTAACCGTTTGGGAAACGGGTGGCAATTCAGCCAGTTTGAGTCAGAGAAGATAAATCCAGCTCAATAGAGACTCGGAGTATGTACAGCATCAGGATGTCTCCCCAGCAGCAGATTGTGCTGGTGACAGGGAAGAATGATGGCTAACGTGTTCTCTTTGAATGTTTCTCAACCTATCAGCCTGCAGGAGGAGAGAAAACGGACACACTTTCTCTGTTCTGGTGAACTTGACAAAGGTAATGTAATATAGCAATTATAAGTCGCTTTGGAGAACAGCGTCATCTAAATGAATGATGATGAATGATTGTAACAACTCTGTGATTCTTCATCCTATAAGCAGAATATATTTGTTCTATACTGTAACTGACCTATGACTGGAACAAATGAATATGACCCATAGGGTGTCATAAAATTTTGTCAACGTAAAACTACATTCGTTGATGACCACTTCTCACGAAGAAACCGAGACAAAAAATAAGTAAAAGAAAAAAAAGTAACCTTTTAAAACAAGAACAAAGACTAAATGTTAAATATTTTTCTGTCAACTAATATAAATGAAACAATAATATAAATGTAAAAGACGGACAAATGGATACGTGACATAATTTCTGTTTCAGTGTCTTATTAAACAAGCTCCTGATAGGTAAAACAATATCGTATCTGATTGGACATAATTCTTATGCAAACCACTGAGAATTTGACATGAAGCGGCAACAAAAACACCTGGGAAAGGCTATGAAAGCATGCCGACATTTAAAAAAAAAAAGGTAAGCTAAACGTACAGTCACATTATCGAGGCTTGTGGATGAAACATTAACGTTTCTTTCAGGCCGTCTTGTGTGATGCCATCAGAAGGAACGAATAAGTATCAAAGTCATCCATCTAAATGTTCCTCTACATGTTTGCTAAAGGAATTTTTCCTACATTATCCAAGGCTTTAGCTCCTCCTCTCAAGCTAAACCCAGACAAGGAACTGAATTTCACTGAACAAGTGAGCAAATCCAGGTTATGAATGATTTTCTGCTCTGCAGTGGAGAGTACAGGTAAGTAAGCAAGAACGAATAACAGGGAGAGAGGCTCTATTTAAACAGACAGAGTTTGGAAACGGAAACTGGATTTACTGGGTAGAGCCAGTCTGCTGTATTACTGTAAAGAAGAGTCACATGGACACTGGGCTTGGGCGACCTTCTCTATTTTCATATCGTCCAATCATGTCTACTTGAGTTCACCGATTGGCGATCTGATTGCCAGGGAGCAGTGTTACGTTGCAGCATGACAGTGAAATGCCAGCATGGAAGTTTTAGGCTTATTAGGTTTAGGAAATAACACCAGACACATCTGTAAATGCACACTACAGTTTTTCCCACAGAATTACTGTATAACTGTGCCTGAGGGGTGGGGGCGTGCAATCAATATTTACTAGCACCTATGTACAGCATGCTAACCTCGACAACACGGTTATTCTACAGTTAACATAGCTATCCTTATTAGCTAGGCTCCTTACCTTATTTGAAGATGGGTCTCCGACACTGACAGCGTTGTGTTAAGACCATTGACCAATTTCTCAGAGTTTTTGTGGAGCGGTGTTCATGATACTGACCATTCAACTATGGACTGATTAAAGAATCGCATGAAAAACCAATCACTGATCATCCCTTCAATTGGCGATTGGATCGGCTATCGACAATTGAAGGGATGATCAGTGATTGGAACAAGCCTAATGGACAGTGTGTGTGTGTGAACATTAAACAGTGCCTATTCCTGACTGACGAAAACATCTATAGCCAGGGTAACTGTACACATCAAAGATGCAGACAGCCGTAGGTAGCCCCACAATGCTTAGAAGATATAAAAATTAAAAAATGCAAAACTAAAATGAGACTAAGGTTTCACTGATGAAAACTACATTAAAACTAAGAATAATCAAATAATAAACTGTGACTAAAACTAATAAAACGTTTTGACCAAATGACTAAACTTAAATCAGAATCAGGTGCCAAAATGAACACTCGTGTCATTGCTGGCCATCCACCCTCCAGGGTTTTTCCTGCATAGAGAAATTTTTGAAGCCCCCCAAAGAGGAGAAGAAGAAGGCCAATTACAGCCTGGAAAAAACCTGCCCTCTCTCTCCCATCATGTCCACTCCCTCACCTCTTTACTGTCTACCTCTGAATAAAGGCAAAGAATGCCCAATTGCTAAAATGGCTGCTGTCTAATGATCTGTAATAAACTTTAGTGAGTTTGTTTTAATAATACTGGAGTACTATTTTACATGCTGCAACTCACTGTAGTGTTGACTAAGACTGTGTTGTGATAGAAATAAAACTAAACTTTGCTGCAGAACAGATGGAAAGATGACTGCACTCCCATCCAACTGTGGCTTCATATTTGTTTTCTTCTTGCTTTCCAATTAAAGTAGAAATCCACATCCTCTCTTTTGGCAACAATTATGAGCATGTAGCCAGCATGTCAGACAACGTTTGCGTTTAGTGTGAACACACACATGATTACCAGAGGATCCGTACTGCGTGCGTAAGACAATTAAAATGTGTGGAAGTTAACTTGTCATACTAAGTAACTACTAATAAAGAAAATACTTGTAAGATTTTTAAAAATGTGTCTGCTCATCTTTATGCAAAAATGGTGGAAACTAGTGAGCGTGCTGAAGAGATAATAGTGATACAAAACCATCTCAGTAAGTAAAATGTCAGGAGGCATTCACCACAGCTGGAGACACGTGACTAAAGATAAGGCTGTTTTGTCTCTTAAGTGACACTGCCTTACAGTGACAAATGTTAAAATCACGTCATGGATGCATTATAAGAACTGGATACTAGACTCCAAGACGACACATTTATTTAAATAAATAACTGCTCATCCAGTGCATGAGCCAAAGTTTTCACATTTCCTGGTTTGCTGCTGTGTGATTTTATTTTTTGTTAAATACTGTTCAATGTTTTTTCAATGTTCAGCAGCAATACATGAGCAAAATTCCATCACTAGATCACATGATAACAACTAAACCATTTCTATGTTGACTGAGCAATCTCCATCTGCTGATGAAGGCCACCAGATGTGGCTGGAAGCTCCAAGAAATGCAATGAACCTTGTGAGAAGAACTGTATGTCAAGCAGTAAATACAGTTTCTTATACATTTTACCAAAGTTCCTTTTAAAACTACAGAATTTACTCCGCTATTACACTCAAACTTTGGTATGTAGAAGTACAGACTTAAGTTTGATTCCCTGTTTAAGCCTTTGACTTTGTGCTCCTCCACATATCGTTAAGATCTCTAAATGACTGAGACTCATTATTGCCACACTCTGGTAGCTACTACCAGCCAAGTAGTTGATAGTTAATTCTCATGCAGCACCCTGCCGGGAAAACCTTGTTTGTTTCAACGCTGGACCCTGACCCACTAATTTCTTGTTTAGTTAATCATGCGATACATAATCAGAATTACCCTAAGCTCTGAGAGTTATTCTGTGAAAAGGGATATAGCTGGCTCACACACATCAGCTTACACCAGAGCCAAGATGGTTCCCATCTCATTATAAACCAGCCGTCACACAATCAGCTGAGGACATGACAATATTTTAATAGCCAGGGGCCAAAGAGGAAGGCTTTTTTACCAGTGTGTGTGTGTTGGGGGGGGGGGGGG
>NC_060166.1:26965920-26969928 GCF_021292245.1 Micropterus dolomieu | reverse complement strand
GGGGGTGTTGGGGGGGGGGGGGATTGGCATGCTAACCTAACTCTATATTCAGACTGCTAGGAGCCAAGTCACCTTGTCACTGTCCTCAGGCCAAATTGAGCTATCTGATGGGCAGCGGTAATGTGTTAAACCATGTACACACTAGATGGTACAACTAGAATGTGTTTTATTGCTGTTCAGCATCAGTCTCAGATCATCAAAAACGAAAGGATCCTGCAAAGAGCAAAAATATTAACAGATTATTTAGCGTTTTGTAGCCAATTAGCTATGGGTCGTCTCATGTAAAGCCAATGAGCTGCTCTGTTTCATTAATACCAGCTGGGTCTACTATAGCCCAGACAGAGGGGCAGTGCAGATTTGCAGTTTTGTACTGCAGCTAATTATGATCTTTCTGACAGGCAGGATTGGATTTCTTTTGACAGGCTTAGCTGCTGTCAGAAATATGAAAAGGAATCCATCATGCAAATAAATAAATCCATTCGATCATCAGAACAGGAAGCGGCTGAAGTTGCTCATCAGTGAACAGCAAACTTTATTTCATTGCATTTAGAAGTTAAGCCAAATCAAAGAACGGCAGATATAATGTATGCAGAAGCCCAAAAAAACACAGATTTTTAAGCCAGGTATCTCTTGTATTGTTAAAGGAGAAACATACACACTTTCCAAGCATTCAAACATAAGTTGAAGATGGACATAATGTTCCCTTTTTCTCTTCCAACTCTGCTCCTCAAGGAAATTTCAAACTCTGCTTTCACTGAGAAGCAACTATGGGGAAAGAAATGGAGCTAGAAAGTTCTATTTACAACCACAGAAAGCAAACAGGCAAAGAAACCAAACTAAGCGACACGTTCTGTCTGTCAATCTCTGCTCCGGTTTAGTGCTGTGGGCAGCATCGTACCAACACACGCACCCCTAATTTAGTCAGACTCATTTCACCATTTCACAGCACAAACACCCACCTGCTTAGCTGTGGTAAGTAATCATATGTGCCAAAATATTTAGAAACTAAAAAGCATTAAACCACTTGCCAGCATTAAGTGCTGTTATTGCCACCCTGTGAATCTGTCGAAATGACTTGGCCTACTGGTTTGAAGAAACCAGTAGGCAAGAAGAAACCAGAAGCCTACTGGTTTGAAGAAACCAGTAGGCAAGAAGAAACCAGAAGAAACTGGTTTGAAGAAACCTTTTTGACATTTTACCAGTTTCTGCCTTGTTAATTCTAATTCAAATCGCAGTAACATTAGCTCAGGTGATGTGCACAAAACTCAGGATCCACAAATTAAGCCTGTTTGAACCAAACAAATCCTGACATAAAAGACATACACCGGAGGAAAGCCAGCATCTGGTAAGAAATGGTGCAGCAGCACATGTCATAAGAGTCTAAAGGGCTTCTTTGAGAAGATCTTGAATGATGCAGAACGTGTGTAATGACATTTAGTGTAACTTTGTGTCATTATTGACAAGTTATTCTACTATAAACTCAAAGAATTTGAAATTTTAGCATTTTAATCACTGCATTCATCGTATGCAAACTGTACCAGTAAAAAGCCAACACTGGGTGCGGGACTTTGAACCTGTATGACCATTATGTTCATCAAGCATCCCTATTCAAAATGTGACAGCTGTGATGTCTTGTCCAGAATTTTTAAAATGACATCCTGCTCTTTCAGGTAGACCCATGCTTTTATCTTATTTTTAACCTCACAAGGGACAATAAACCATCAAAAGAAAGCAAGAAAGAAAACTTTTTTGAAATTCATTTCAGACCACTCAACCATGCAACAACATTATGCCCTCTTAAAATGAAGAGTACTTTGCTCTGTGCTTAAAAGGGGACCTCTGGTAAAACCACAAGCAGCAGCTACAGCAATAAAAATTACATATTTCATGAATTGTCAGCGTGCTTGCTCCTGCATTTGAATTCAAGATTTCGCTGGAGGAAGAAAGGAGGGGAGGGGGGATGTTTCAGACTGACACATCTTTGGCATTTGAGCAGACTAATAGCTGCTCCTAACTGCCAATAATATGAATCTGAGTAATGCACTCTGAATACATTTGCACTCACCCAGGATTTAAAGCAAAGTGTAATGCAGCCTGTGTTAAAGGTCATACAGCTATAGCAGCTACTTATAGTACTTTATTGCATTGTATTCGACTTTATTGACTCAATCCATCCTAGTTAACCCTTAAAACACACACCAGCGTGTCAGGTATGGAAAATACTGTTTAAAAGAGAACTTGCGTTGTTGTTTTTTTAAAACTTTCCACTTGGTTTAAAAGTGGAGTTTGATGACAGGTTTTAAGAGGAAGGTATGTCTTGCCTTTCAGGGTAAACCACGTATTCCTTATAAATGTCGTTTGAAATATATTTTTATCGCTGTCTATAACAAATCACCAGTGTTTCACGCGCACTGCCACTTGCAGCAGCACGCGGTGGCTTAACGCCCGTCGAGTGAATTAATTAGCTTACCTTGGAAGATCCATATTAACATCAGTGTGGCTCGAAGTCTTCTCTTTATCTCCATGGCGCAACATCCACCGGCTGCTCCAGCGGGCAGGAGCTTCTTTGCAGTACACCAAACACTCACTTCGCTCCTCAACTGCTGCTTAGTTGTCTTCAGGTAGCAATTAACAGAAAGCAGCGAGGACACGTCTACGAGTACAGCTCGGTCTCCTCTTCCCATCCCGCTTACAAATAGTGGCAGACATCGCAGAGCGCACCGGCGGCCCTGCTCGCCTTTACTTTAAAAACCCACAGAAGAAAAAAGAAAATCATCAGCAGGCTCTTCCTTTTCTTTAGTTAAATCCAACCTGCTTCACTTCTGCTGCGTGGGAGTGTGTCGCTCTTTCTTGTCCAGCACACACAGCAGAAGTAGAACTGTAAACTGTCAGGAGCTTAATTTACCTGCCTGAGCTGCTCGGTGACGCCCCCTGGCAGCAAAACCTCAACTGCAGCTCGTCAATGAACAATTTACCTGTCCTTTATTCCTCAGAAAAACAGTTAGCATAACGATTGTTTTTGTCTCTTTTAATAGACAGACTATTACTTTGACGTTTTTAAAAGCAGGGAGTGCCAGGAAACATTCTGTAGCCTAATTTGCGTTTGGGTAAAAACTCTCTTTTTCCTTTGACTTCCAGGGTCCTTTTTTGCCTTGCTATTTTATGCTATTTATATTGATAAGATATATTTATTCACTTGGAAAGTATGATACCCCCACCCCCCAGTGTATGATCTCAGCATAAAACTAAGTCATGTAATCATAGGCGGCTGTGGCTCAGGAGATAGAGCGAGTTGCCCGTTAATCTGAAGCTTGATGGTTCAGTCCCTGGCTTCTCCAGGCTGCATGTTGAAGTGTCCTTAGGCAAGATACTGAACCCTGAATTGCCCCTACTGTGTGAATGTGATGTAGTGTAAAAGTGCTTTTCAGTGGTCAAAATGACTAGAAAGGTGCTATACAAATATATCAAAGTATTTACATACAGGTGCTGGTCATATAATTAGAATATCATCAAAAAGTTGATTTATTTCAGTAATTCCATTCAAAAAGTGAAACTGGGGTATTATATTCATTCATTACACACAGACGGATACATTTCAAATGTTTATTTCATTGAATTGTGATGAATAAAACTGACAACTAATGAAAATCCCAAATTCAGTATATCTGAAAATGAGAATATTACTTAAGACCAATACAAAAAAAAGGATTTGTAGAAATGTTGGCCAACTGAAAAGTATGAACATGAAAAGTATGAGCATGTACAGCACTCAATACTGAGTTGGGGCTCCTTTTGCCTGAATTACTGCAGCAATGCGGCATGGCATGGAGTCGATCAGTCTGTGGCACTGCTCAGGTGTTATGAGAGCCCAGGTTGCTCTGATAGTGGCCTTCAGCTCTTCTGCATTGTAGGGTCTGGCGTATCGCATCTTCCTTTTCACAATACCCCATAGATTTTCTATAGGGTTAAGGTCAGGCGAGTTTGCTGGCCAATTAAGAACAGGGATAC
>NC_060166.1:26965068-26965900 GCF_021292245.1 Micropterus dolomieu | reverse complement strand
AATGCGGCATGGCATGGAGTCGATCAGTCTGTGGCACTGCTCAGGTGTTATGAGAGCCCAGGTTGCTCTGATAGTGGCCTTCAGCTCTTCTGCATTGTAGGGTCTGGCGTATCGCATCTTCCTTTTCACAATACCCCATAGATTTTCTATAGGGTTAAGGTCAGGCGAGTTTGCTGGCCAATTAAGAACAGGGATACCACGGTTCTTCAACCAGGTACTGGTAGCTTTGGCACTGTGTGCAGGTGCCAAATCCTGTTGGAAAATGAAATCTGCATCTCCATAAAGTTGGTCAGCAGCAGGAAGCATGAAGTGCTCTAAAACTTCCTGGTAGACGGCTGCGTTGACCTTGGACCTCAGAAAACACAGTGGACCAACACCAGTAGATGACATGGCACCCCAAACCATCACTGACTGTGGAAACTTTACACTGGACTTCAAGCAACGTGGATTCTGTGCCTCTCCTCTCTTCCTCCAGACTCTGGGACCTTGATTTCCAAAGGAAATGCAAAATTTACTTTCATCAGAGAACATAACTTTGGATCACTCAGCAGCAGTCCAGTCCTTTTTGTCTTTAGCCCAGGCGAGATGCTTCTGACGCTGTGTCTTGTTCAAGAATGGCTTGACACAAGGAATGCGACAGCTGAAACCCATGTCTTGCATACGTCTGTACGTGGTGGTTCTTGAAGCACTGACTCCAGCTGCAGACCACTCTTTGTGAATCTCCCCCACATTTTTGAATGGGTTTTGTTTCACAATCCTCTCCAGGGTGCGGTTATCCCTATTGCTTGTACACTTTTTTCTACCACATCTTTTCCTTCCCTTCGCCTCTCTA
>NC_060166.1:26905111-26964968 GCF_021292245.1 Micropterus dolomieu | reverse complement strand
AAGTTGGTCAGCAGCAGGAAGCATGAAGTGCTCTAAAACTTCCTGGTAGACGGCTGCGTTGACCTTGGACCTCAGAAAACACAGTGGACCAACACCAGTAGATGACATGGCACCCTAAACCATCACTGACTGTGGAAACTTTACATTGGACTTCAAGCAACGTGGATTCTGTGCCTCTCCTCTCTTCCTCCAGACTCTGGGACCTTGATTTCCAAAGGAAATGCAAAATTTACTTTCATCACAGAACATAACTTTGGACCACTCAGCAGCAGTCCAGTCCTTTTTGTCTTTAGCTCAGGCGAGACGCTTCTGACGCTGTATCTTGTTCAGGAGTGGCTTGACACAATGAATGCGACAGCTGAAACCCGTGTCTTGCATACGTCTGTGCGTGGTGGTTCTTGAAGCACTGACTCCAGCTGCAGACCACTCTTTGTGAATCTCCCCCACATTTTTGAATGGGTTTTGTTTCACAATCCTCTCCAGGGTGCGGTTATCCCTATTGCTTGTACACTTTTTTCTACCACATCTTTTCCTTCCCTTCACCTCTCTATTAATGTGCTTGGACACAGAGCTCTGTGAACAGCCAGCCTCTTTAGCAATGACCTTTTGTGTCTTGCCCTCCTTGTGCAAGGTGTCAATGGTTGTCTTTTGGACAGCTGTCAAGTCAGCAGTCTTCCCCATGATTGTGTAGCCTACAGAACTAGACTGAGAGACCATTTAAAGGCCTTTGCAGGTGTTTTGAGTTAATTAGCTGATTAGAGTGTGGCACCAGGTGTCTTCAATATTGAACCTTTTCACAATATTCTAATTTTCTGAGATACTGATTTTGGGGTTTTCATTAGTTGTCAGTTATAATCATCAGAATTAAAAGGAATGAACACTTGAAAAATATCAGTCTGTGTGGAATGAATGTATACATTATACAGGTTTCACTTTTTGAATGGAATTACTGAAATAAATCAACTTTTGATGATATTCTAATTATATGAGCAGCACCTGTATTCTTTCATACACTGCATGTATTTTAACATAGACCAAATGTCTCAACAAAGTAGCCTACTGTTGAATAAAAACAATGTTAAAAAAATAAGCAAATGCAATGCATTTTGATGACATAATGACACTTAGCTGTGTTCCGCATGCTCTAATATGAGAATATTGTAGGGTTTTGTTTTTATTATATTTTATTATAAATACCCCCCAAACCCCTGTCCTATCATGTATTTCCCCCTTGTCTAATTTGTAAACTCAGTGTTGGGAATCAGATGTGTTGTAATGAGAAACAAACCATGCTGTACAAAAGAAATACATTAAGTTACACTGCAATGTTTCCTCTCAAAACAATTTGTTTACAGATTTCCAACCACACTAAACTTCTTTCCAGTTTCCAAATCACCCATAGGTGTGTGTGAATAAAGATGTCAAAACTGGATAGCTGACAAAAAGAAGCACCCTGCACCCAGATGTGATGTCACAGTTCACTAACACAGCTTGGAGTACTATACTCCTACGTCACTGCATCAATGTCAGAAGGCAGGCCGCAAGTTTTTAGAGCTTTTTTTCAGCTGCCTTCTGCTGCTGGAAATGAGACCAGTGAGAGTGACCCAAAACGGAAAAGTTGCAGGATAGAAGACCAAAACAAATGAAAGACGCTAAAATGCACTGTAAAGATGATCTGCAGAGTCTGGTGATAATTCTCTGTGGGTTTGGCATCTTTCACACGCAGTCATTTGATCTATTGTTGATAGAAAAATATTGATTGTAGCAGCTTTTAGAGCTAGAGTGAGGACTTTTACATATAAATGAACATCTGTTACATTCAAGTCCTAGCTGATCCAGTTTACACAATCCTGATTAGGCGTCATACCGCCAGGTAAATCTCTCTGTATTTTGCAGTATACCACAGTTTTTAGTGGTTTGCCAGAGCTGAACAGCAAAGTGACAGCAGCAAGTCAGTATGGCAGAGCCTATTCGTTATAATGCATGTATCGACAGTGTTGTGTAATTACTCTTACTGTCAAATGGCAGACACAGGTTCTGCACTGCAGGGTTAGTATAAAGTTTAGTCTAAGTACAAGGTTATTTATTTGTCATTATACAGCACAAGGTTGTATAACGAAACAAAACTTTTAGTCCCTTCAAAATATAAAATAAAACAATATATATCCCACAGATATTTATATACATACATGTGTATGTACACACAATCCTCTGTGCATTTTTTAAATTTGCGTCTGTAATGTAATGTAATGTTGACGCAATCATCTTGCATTACCTGATGTGTTACAAAGTCTAATTCAGGGCAAAAATAAGTGTCACATTTAAGTCTCACATGAACACATCATGCAGCCACTTATACAAGAGATCAGGAGCTGCTGTGGGCTTTTACATTGTAATGTAAAAGTCTGCACTCACAATAAATGGGTCGTCAGGTGAAATATTAATGTAGGTGGGTCGATGTATTGCATTTTTAATGGATTATATATTTATTACATGATATTAAGTTCCATGTGTTTTCTGAGACCATTTCATGTGAGGTTCACAATTAAAAACAGGCATTAAGCCACCAACCCTTATTCAGACACATGAAGACAGATATGAAGGCCTTCTGTTGTTGTTGTTGTTGTTGTTGTTTTTTAAATCTGCTTCAGTAGAGTTACTGTCTGACAGGCAGTTATACTCCTAACTTATTTATGTTGCTCTCATATTGTGAGACCTGCTGTCCTATGTCTTCTCCTATTGTTGTCAGATTTTAAGGTTAGCCCTGGTAGTGGTTTTACTGGAAAGAAATTTGACTCAGTATCTCTCAGTAGTGACAGACTGATTAAATGGTGAGCTGATTAATCGGCATATAAGGATTAATAAAATACTTACCAGGTGCTAATACTGTGTTGAATATGTAAGTACAAGGAAACAGCAAGACCTTAGGCAATAGGGGAAACAACTTTGCGTTTAAGAGGAAATGGCACTGTGCTTTAAGTATTTTTAATTATTCACCTATTTAATAATTATGGAGTAGAGCAGAATTATTACTGGGCAACAAGGCAGTAAAATGGGGAAAACTGTGTAAAAGTGTTCGCATTTAAATGTTAATAGAATTATTAAATTTTAAATAAGGACATATATACAATAACAATCCCTTGGCAAATGACCAAGTAAACAGTTGAAATTTGAGTCCTTATTGTTTACTTAGTTGATTAGGTACACCTAACTAAAATAAATACACTACAACAACAGTCGTGCAATAAATCCAAGGTTATAATCAGTTTTTGTTGAAATAGACTGCCGACTATGAATGTTAATTCCTGTAGTCTAAATTATAGAAATGCAATTGACTAACTTTTGAAACTGAAGACACTGGCTGTTTTTAACTATTTAGGATGGCTTTTGGGGGCTGTTTGTGTGTGTCATAATAAACTAAAATGTGAACCGTAAACATCTGTGAATGTGTGAAGATTGAGGTTAGATGGCCTAAAATATCCCAGTGTGGTCTAGGCTGCAGGTACCATGTATGCACCCCGTCACCCTCTTCATTTCTTATCAAAATATGACTTTAGATCTATATTTGTGTGTGACAAATGTGTAAATCTTTGGACACTTGTCCATTAGAAATTTTATGCCCCTGCTATGTGTGAATAATTCACAATGCGTAAGTGTGACAGAAGCACTGCTATAAAACGGCACAGCTTGCATGTTCAGGCCTTTCCACCCTGTTCCCCTTCAATAAGCTACATTTTCAGTATAGGTCAGGTAGCTTTCAGAAAGTAATTCAGCAAAAATGTTACCGGCTACTCTTGCACCTGTGCTTTCTACACAGAACACAATGAGATGACAAAATCTAATCTTACTGGCTGGCATTTTGTTGGAGAAATGTGTCTGTGGTAGATTTTCATATTATCTCTCTGATTTGTGTCACTTTCACCGGCTATCTATATGAGGAAAAACACTCCCCGCAGTCATCCTGAATACATCCATTGTTAAAGTTGGCGGAGACGTTCTTATCTTGCTTCCAGATGGTGCAAGATGAGCTTAGCCTTGACAGTCTACTTCTGCATAGCATGACTGGACTTCTTTGCGGAGACCATTTCCTCCCCGTTGTACTTTGTGGTTGACTGTCAACAAAATGATGGATTATTGGTATTTCTACACAGTACAGAACATTTAGATTATTTTATGCCATCTAGTGGTCTACACCCAAACCGCTGGTGCCGCCTCTGTGCTTTTATTCATCACCTCCACCAGCTTTTTTTATTTTATTTTTAGGGGTTTGTGGGGGCAGTAGCAGTAGGTAGGCTGCAGGTAAAAAAAACAAAACAAAACAAAAGAAACACGGAACAGGTCAGCAGTCGCTTGCAGGGCTTATACAGATTGACAGACAAATCATTCACGCTCATTATTTTACCTGTTGGCAGCTTTAGTCTTCAATCCTGACCTGCTTGTCTTTGGACAGAGGGAGAAACACCTCAAGCATGCAGTGTCCTCAGAAAAGGTTACATCAGATGTGTCTTTATTGTTAATTGACAGTTTTTTACCACTGAGACACTCTATTTCCCAGAGGGCACTACTTTTTAAAATGAAAAGTGTTTATAGTTTTCCACAAGAGAGGATCCTACTTCCAAAAATCAAGTCTGTATACATTTTTTGCCAATCTAAACATTAATATAACATTACAGAACCGCGGGCAGAATTACTGATATTAATTTTGCTTACTAGTCTTAATTCAAATTGTTATTACATACTGCAGTGGCTGGATCCTATATTTACATGGAAAAGTTGTGTTATCATACTGCTTACTGAAAAGCTACATGTTTATCAACCAGTTAGTCAGTCAGTGAGACAGTGATATGATGTGCCTCAACCAGATGGCGTAGTTTCACTAAAAAGACACAATATTTCTGTGAACATGACACCAAGCACATCTTGAAAACCCACAATCTTATGTCCCGACTTTCCTACCCTGTCACGGTTGGTGCAAGCAGGATAAGACGAACACAGGGTATATATGACCCAAATGCAGAGGACTGAGACAGAGCCGATGCAGTTCAGTGATTTAATTAACACAAAAAGATACAAAAGCTTACAGGACGGTGAGGCAGGCAAAAGGTCTAATCGAGGAAAAGCAGCCCAACAGGAAAACAAAATCCAAAAGGGAGCAGGTAAGAATCCATTGTCCACTAAACAGGCAAAAGGTCAAACACGCAGGTAAGGCAGGCAGAAACAGGGAACCAAGACATGAAGCACATGGCAATAAAACATTACAGTCTGTCGGAGAGCAAAGCTAATGAACTCACATAAATGGAATGTGGCTGAAGAGGGCATGAGATGCAGGTGAGGAGGTGGGCGGGGAGAGCAGAAAAGGGGGAAGTGAGGTGTGTTGTTGTGTGGGCCAGTCAGGTGATGGGGAAAGTAGGGAAAGTCTGAGGGCATCTGGTGAATAAGTTAAGAACAGCACTTATGGGACTGGGAAAACAGAAAGATGCAGGAGAAGCCAATATGTTCCTGCTGAGAACATGAACCACCATTTTTCCAGAGGGTGCTACTGTTTAAAATGAGAAACAACGGCAAACATAAATAGTCTTAATTAGAAAAAGAGGATCTTAATCTCACAAATCAAGTCCATAAAGATTTTTATCATCCTACACTTGATGAAATGAGGATGGAATTGCTGATATGTATTTAAATTGGATATGTAAAATGGTCTAAAATTCAAATTGACTGAAGTGATTGGATCCCATATCTTCATGAAAAGTCCCATTATTTGACATTATTTAGCTTTATTGTTGCAGCTAAACTTTGCTGGAGCCTCTGGTGGCTTCATCTTCACAAATACATGTCGTGAAGTCAATCAGTGATGATACCAAAATCACTTTCTTATTATAGTGACAATGTTTATAAAAATACTCAACACTTGTAATATAAAGAAACAACTTATACTATTATTATGATACAATATAGCAATACAGTCATTCTTTACACTATGAGTTTAGGTGGCGTTTTGACTCTTCAGACTTTTCTCCTTCTCTATCCACCATGGAAGTAGTCTGGACTATGAAAATACCAAATATACCAAATATATCTGGCTGAATTTTGGGAATGTAAGGAGTCTGAGAGTCTAATTCATGTTTTTAGAACCATCTTAAGACAACAGAAAATATGGTAACAGAAGTGCTCTCTGAATCCATGCAAAATCAAATTTACAGAGCAGTTTAGCGTCACAGATAACAGATGAAATGTTGTTGACTTTTTGTTTTGTTATGCTGTGTCATATTCTTTGCATATAATGCCTTATTTTGGGTTTCTCTTACCAAATAAGATTTTGGCATCACATCTTGTTTTGTGTACAGTTCTGTGAAACAGCTCTGGCCTAGTTTAAGTTTGCTGAAAGGGAAGCTGGTTTTCATTGATAAGTGCTTTTCTGACAAACTCCCATCACCAGCCTGCCATTTCATTTGAAAAACAAAACAAAAACAAATTGTAAATAAAAAAAATAATAATAGTTTTTTTTTAAGGATTTGAAAGATTGCGAAGGTTGACATTTGGATAAATGGCAATAAAATACAACTACACCAAATCTCAGCAAACATAGACCACAGTTTCTCAGTGACCTCTTCAGTAAATCAAGTCCTGTGGTGAATACAGCAGCCTGGCCTGACCCTTTGAATTTATCCTGCCTGTGAAAACTTTAACGCCTACTCACATGAAAACATCAGAGGCATAAAAGTAACAGAATATCTGCAAAGTTATGAGCCATCAAAAGACTTAAATTAAGAGATACGCATTTGCATTTTTCAAAAATGTCAAACAAATAAAAGCATGAATAATTTCTATCCTCTGTTAAGTAAATTGGAAGGAAATTTTACCTGCATATCTTGTTAGTGAATTATTTTAAATGAATTCCTCTCTTTTACAAAAGCCACCTTTTCTTTAACAAATAATGTGCTGGAAAAATTTAAGTTTGTATGGCGACAAGAGTTTGAAGAATCCTCACTGTGAAATTGGAGCTATTAGTTTGGACATTGACTGCTTCTTTCCTACATTCCCATTAAAAATGTAGGAGTCACACTGACATGCTCATATTGTGCAGCAGGGACACGCAGCTGAATGCTGTGACAGTTGTGAAGGCGAATAATCTCAGAGGCTGTTTTTGTGTGAGGCTGGATGTCTGCCACATGTTTGGTGATACGAGCCCTCTGTGTAATGGGCCCTCTGTTATTTATCACTCTTAACTATCATTACAGAGGAGATTAGATTTAGGGATATGAAGATGACCTTGTCTGAGCTCAAGACATGCATCAAAGATTTATTTTTCTTCAGGAAGATAATCAAATTCTGCTTGTGCAGCACAATAACAGAACTACTTTCTATGAGTTTGAATCTGCATTTTTATATTATTTTAAGTATTAACATCAATCCTTGCGAGATGCTGTAATGTGACTTTGAAAGCTAAATCTGCACCGTCCTCGTATTGTTTCTCTCCAAAGGCTGGAAATAGTAATGATTATGATCTAATCTTAATTGCCAATTTGCCTCACGCTCAAAAACAAGCATGATTCTTTCTTTGGTTTTTTATTAACTAGCAGCCTGGATAGGGTGCTCAGACTCGCCCTCTCATGATGAATTTCATTCAAAATAAGGAGACAACAAGCTGAGCAATAATGAAAAAAATCTGATACAAATGTACAAAAAAATGTTTGCGTTTTTTGTTGATTATGATAATATGATTCAATCAATGATGCAACACAGATGTTGTTCCAACAGCAGGACAACAGACCCATATGGAGTTTTGGTGAAAACACGGTAGAGATTAGTCAGTGTAATAAATAAAATAAATAAATTTTATCTTTAGACTGATTGATAGCGGAGGAAGTATTGAAAATGGTTCTGTACGGTTGCTTCTATCATTTTCAATTTTTCCATTACACCCTTAAGTGATTAATCGTTTTGGCCATAAAATATTAGAAAATTGTGAAATATTTCTATCCAAGTTTCCCAGACGTCTTTGAATGTCTCATTTTGTCCCAACAAAAGCCCAAAGATATTCAATTTACAATCATAGAAAACAAAGGAAACCAGCATGTGTTTGTTTAATTTAATGTCATTATTTATTTAACACTGAACAATACGCTTATTGTATCAGATACAACTAAAAGATAATTTCTGCCTTACGGTGTTAAAGATAACGTAAGAAGTTGTGGTGATTTAAAACATTCCACTTTAAAAACAAGCACGATATAACATCAATATTACAATCAGAAAAAAAGAGACAGACTAACTATTTGCCAACTAGGCATCATATTATCAGTAATCTGAACAAAACAAACAAAATGTCAGTATAAGAATTTTCCAAAAAATTAATGATGATGAACATTGAATGTAAACTGGGATTGGCTCCAGCCCCCCGCTGTATACGACCCTGTATGCAGGATAAGCGGCTGACAGTGGATGGATGGATGGAACATTTCCCAAATGAGAAGCTGAATTTCTGCCTGTTAGTTGATATTCAGAACTGTTGCTGAAAATTTTTCTGTGAAAGTCTGATAAATTAATTGACTAATCATTGTAGCTGTACATTGCAGCTACTGTTTTGGTATGGATACCTAAATTCACGAATCATATTGGTAACACAGATGATATGACTTCCATAGTCCATATTTATACACATTTCCCCACATTCTCTGGTATATCTTTGGACAACTCAGGACTTCAACAAGAATTTAAAATAAAGTTCTGTGGGTTTGAGTAAAGTTTGGCTGCACAGCATAAGTTTATACTGTCTGACCGATTGTTTGACTGAGGTTTTAAACAACAATTGTAATTTAGTATTTTTTTCTTTTTTTTTTTTTTTGCTATTTTCTGAAATTGTATTTTATTTAATAATTAAAGAACTTTTACTTGCTGTTTCCATGCTGCTATGTACTGACTTAGTTGGTTTTGTTTACGTGACCAGTGTTGTATTTTGTTATGGTTTGTTCCTGAACTTGTGTTCAAAGAAACTGTATAATCCCAACTGTTAGATGCATTTTTTTGCAGTAGACATTTAACATCTGGTGAGAGTACATTGGCCAACCGACAAGCTATAATTTAATTTAAAACCTATATCAGTCTGGCACTTGTTCAGCCCTGTTATCATCCAGGAAAAATGTGCAGTTATGACATCAGACCAGTAGAGGACTCCATGAGCCTCTACTGGAATCAGCTGCTGCTCTGATGCTATGTTCAATGTTAAAGGATCCTGTTTTCTCCCTCTGCCATTCCTTCTTTTCAATACTCCTTTATTAACCATTGTTGGATGAGGTCATTGCAAATGTCCACATGCTTTTGTGTGGGATACACCACGTGCTGCACAGATGAAACCACATCATACACATTGTGTAGTGAAAGTACAAAACATGAGGACAGAACGTCTCCTTGAACAACCACATCAGATGAACTCTGTTTTAACTGCAGCAGATGCAAGACATGTCTGATATTTTCACCACAGAAACATGAAGGAGAGGCAATACTTTAGGCTTGAGAATAGATAAATGGGCACTCAAGCATAAGTGGCAATTACATCTCAGATCAGAGATCTATGTGTACCAAGCAGTATGGCTGATATGTGAAAATTGAAGTCATTTTCTCCCCTTCATTTCTGCAAATATCAGAATCATTGGATGACATTGTTGAGTGGAGCTCAACTCAGTGTTTCACAACGTCACAAAACAAGTTACATTTTAATTACTTTCCCATAAAATGCATTTTCTCCCAAAAAAAAGGCACATAAGCAGCTGTCTGAAACTACATACAAATCCACATATCATAGCGTGATGTTGGCAGGTCAGCCCTGACTCGACAAAAACGAAGGGCTGGTGGTGAATTAAGTCATTTAAACTTGTGAATATGCATGCGTACATGACTACATTTTCTGCTTCTGCTTAGTTCATCAGAAAAAGACAAGTATTTAAAAAGATTAGACAGTACTAAATGTACCCTAGAAGCCTATTTCTGTAAGTAAAATTATAAAAACATGTCAACATTAAAAACAAGTTATGATAAATCAGAATTATGAGCAATAACTATTATAATTTTTACTTAGCATGAGTATTTTATCTTGTCAAAATTATGAGAACAAAATTTTAAAAGTCAAATTTGACTTACTGTCTCATAACTAAACTAGTTGTTTAGTTATGAGATAGTAAGTCCAAATGATATAAAACATATAAATTCTGAAGTGTAGGTCTGAAATACAATACATGTGATTTTTCAAGTCAAAACTATGGGTTTGTTTTTGTTTTTTAATCATGATTAACTTTTCATCAACTTCTTTTTCTGACATACTTGGCTTCCACACTTAAGGTACAATGTGGAAGATAAGGCCAGAATTTCATTTTAAAACATTCCAAAAAATTAAAGGGGTTCTCTAGTGGTAAGGTTTCAGACCACTACCTTCACAAGCGTGTGCTTGTACGCATGCTTGAACTAATGAGCAAACCAAAACAGAGACCAACACACCGGGAGCAGCATCCCACAAAATGCTAGAAACTTAGGTAAACTCCCATTGCAACATTACAGTAATATTTGTATCATCTTGATGTTAAACTAATCCATGCTTGTTGCATGATAACGTCACATTGACTGCATTTTGCTGACATGATAAGTCGACGTTAGCTAGACTGCTAGATTTTCAGTAACTTTTGAACTGTATGTGTATCTTTCATCCGAGAGGCTCAGCAATGTCAACATAGCTAAATGTATTGGATGATGACGAAAATGGTTACTGAGCTAGACTAAATATTATAAATGAGATTGTTGGCACAGCGCAGTAAGTTATGTTACTGTAGTGAATGGGTTTTCCACTGTGATGTTGTCCTGCACTGTTATGTAGCATTATTGTAAATTATGTGGATCACATAAATTACAGCAACTGAGACCAGCGGAGAAGCTGTGTATTGGTATAAAGACAATAAATCTAAATTGAATGTTATGACAACAACACCAGATCTATATAGATGGCTGCCCCTGCCTTGCATAACTATTGGTTTAAGAAACAAAATGTTCCACATTTGCTTTGTACCATGACATCATTTCTTGTAGGTGCAGTGGACGTAGTTATCATGACTACTAAGAAGTGCCCAGAAGTGACCATATTTGGACAAGACGGTGGCGCTAATGGCCGTGTGTGGAGCTCTTTAGCTTGCTTAGCTAGGTGCATTTGTAATTCATGTTAACTGAGACAATTTTGTCTAGCGAACACCAGTCTTAAAACTAAATGTACTCACCAGAGAAAGTAAACAGCCAACTCCAAATACGCTTTTTCAACAGCGCTGGTTAAATTGACACAGTGCTGTGGACAGGAGTCCCTCTAGCCTGATTGACAGGTTGCCAGGGTAACGACTTGTCAATCACAGATAATTCCGCCCTCTGCTTTATGGTCTTTCCTTTAAATGGGACCATAATTTACTAAATGAACATCTTGTTGTATTGAAGAAGACATGAAACTAGCAATTGAGACCATAAACTCATTATGAAAGTGTTTACTGAGGTAATAAATCAGATGAGAAGTAGGGTCATTTTACCATAATTTCTAATGGTGCTTTCAGACCAAAAGCAAAGCGAGCGTTTGGAGTAGTGAGTTTACATTACACAGTTTACATTGACTCAAGTCAATGCAGAGACGGGCAGCACGAAGCAACGCGAAGGAGACAGGGCCGGCGACGCGAAGGCAACGTGAAGGAATTCGCGTGAGTTGAATGTTTTCAACTGAAACGAGAAAGTCGTATGACGCTGAGTCGCGATAGCGTATCAGTGCTGAGATTGTCCGTACGTCACCGATGGCTTCAGAGCGATGTGTGGAGAGGGCCGGGCAGAGCGGGTGATTGAAAATCTGCTTCTGCTCTGACAACTATGCTGTTTACTCGCGGGAGGAGCTCGGAGGAAACTGCTTTTATTAAAATAGCTTTTTACTTTAGTTTTTGGGATTACAATGTTGATTTATCTTCACTGGAGCTTCTCAGCAGCTAGCTTCCATGCACATCTGGTTCCAGTGTTGTTTTTAGCATCGTTAGCTGTCGGACTACGACTTCATAGTTATATAAAAAACAGACAAAACTGGACATTACTTGGAGAAAAGAAAGCGAGGAGGTTGAACTACCTGGTGAGTTCACAAAACATGTGTCTGTAACTTTATTCCAGCTATCATTGTACTTTACTGTGACCAAGTTAGCATAGAATAGCCCTGATCGATCCAAACTCCATTCAGAAAACAAACATTTTAGAAGTTGTTGTTCTGTTGTCTTGCTGACAGACCTGACAAAGCATGAATTCATATGTTTAACAAATCTGCATCATGTTGTAGTTATTTTGGCATCAGTTTAATCCGTTTATTGCTATTTAGTCACAGCAAAATGTTTACTTTGCGTTCATATAGCTGGCGAGTTGTGTTTATTCACATTATCACGTTAAAATCACCTTCTCGCGTTGTGTGTAAACACTTGCAGCAAATGTGAAAATTTGCGGTTGGTGTGAATGCCGCGTAATGGAAACAGACTTCTTTTTGCAACCAGAAGAGTCGCCCCCTGCAGGCCCTACAATAGAATGCAGTTTTGAGGGACTTCCGCATTGGATTCACGTTTCAGACCATAAGCTTCCCGCTTGGTGAAAATCAACACTTTGATTTAATACTGGTACCAGCATTAGCTGGTGAAGTAATGTGGCAAGCCACACAACTGTCACAGTGGGTTAAGCAGGAAAAGGATTACATAAATGAGCTTACAATGCAGGCTGATGTCATTGTTTGACCTGATAGGCTTCAGCAAATAAAATATTTTATTTGTTTTTATCCTTATGTGTAATTTGTGTTGGAGTCTGTGATGTAGGCTACTAGTGGCTGTTTCAAGCAACCGAGAAAGCAGGCAAATGGTTAATTTTTATGTGAGGTTACAAACCATTCACAAATAGGCAATAAAAAGTTGATACATTTCATAAAAAACTACATATAGCCCCATTTAACTAACATTTTCAACAGTATGTGAAGCAGTAACAGTTCTGACATTAGGTCAAAGACGTATACCGGTATGTATTGTGTTGAAATAAAACCTTAATTCACTTAGTTCCCTGCTGCCTCTCTGGTGCCCGACCTCACTCTTGCTCCTCTCCTGCTTCACACCTCTGTTCCTGCCAGAACCCCCCGTGTCTTCGTTGTCACCGGAGTCAGAGTCCTGCTCAGAGCCACTGTAAATCACCTTGGTACTGTATTCTCTGTGTTTGGTCCCGGACATTATCACTAGGAGACTGCCGAGCTTGCATGCTCGCCCGGCTCCATTTCTAGTGGCCATTCTGGTGCTGTTCCCCGTAGGCATTCCCTGCTGGCTTACTCGCCTTGGGCTTGAAAACCTCCTTCTCCCGGAAGTCCAAAGTCCCTGTGCTAAATGTGTAAAGACCAACACTCTCTGTGTTCCAAATTCAGGCAGAGGCAGATAATAGACGACCGCTACTAGCTGCACGGCTAATTGAGCAGACTAGCTAACGGCAGCTACATTTTGCAGCTACAGTTAGCTGCAGTTAGCTGCAGTTAGCCGTTACTCTGGTGATATACTGCCCCCTATTTGTTTGTAGGATGAATTCGACAGGTGGCTAAAATCTTGCGATTATTACACATTGCACCTGTAACAAATGTAAAGCACAATGATTGGGCATTTTCAGGCAGATTTGAATATAGTAAAAGAAAACGTGAAAAAAAAGTGAAATGAGTAGAGGAGCTGTAAGATTTATCACACGTACAGTAACTGTACTGTAAGTAGCCTCTTACAGGCTCATTATATTTATCAGATGCAGTGGGAGTCAGGGCTCCTCCAGGGCTCCTCCAGCTCAGTATCACCTCTTAGACAATGTGACACTGCCGTTTAGGAGTGTGACAAAAGAGGAGCTGTGTTGCCATGTATTGCTCCCTCTGCTGGCAAGGGTCCCTAGACATTAAAAATAAAAGCTAAGCCTTTAAAAAAGCTCAGCCTTTAAGCCAAATGTTGCAGCGATAGTAGCTGCTTACCTTTGCATTCTGGTGCACTGGATGTTAATGACTTGCTGCTTGGCCCTGTGCTGCTGTGACACTCACCCTATAAATAAACTCTGGATTCCTCCTGGCTATCTGAAGGTCCTTTGCACTTGCTCTCTCTCTCTCTCTCACACACACACACACACACACACGCACACAACAGGAAACAATAGCCCTGCTCCTGTGACTAATGAAATCTGCTGACAACGTATCTTAGCAGGTCAACAGCAAAGACCCTCGACCATGTAAAGGTACGTAACAGGAGCTTAATTAGTGACAAATGCATGTCCTAAGAGGAATGCCAACCTTCATCACTGCCAGGAGTGTCTTTTTTTTTGAGATATTTGTGAGTTTTTTGTTCAGTAATTGTTGCGGTTGCTCTGCGAGAGTGAAGCAATATGGAGTTTGTCATAATGAGATGGAGCCAGACGGGGATCAGAGACATATAAGGTCAGAGCCGGGGGGCCAGAGGCCAACAGCTGAATCTCACATTCTTCACCGCAGTCAGACAGACTGCCACATCCCACCATCTGTACCACCCTGCTCTGTCCACACACACACACACACACACACACAGACACACAGACACACACACACTAACCTACCAACAAGAAGCAGTAAAAAAAGTGTCACCTTAAATCCTGAAACTCAGACACACAAAATAATGCAGATGGATTGTTCTTTAAATGGTGCAAATGGTTTTCAAATAGATATGCTTTAAGGCCAAGATACTCCAGGAAGTCACTGCTACCAGCCAAGAAATAGTCCCCTGTAAAACCACAAAGTGTGTTTTTTACACTTCAGTTTTTGTATGGATAAAACAAACTAGATATAATTAATGAGCTTAAGGGGTGCTACTATCTGTAGTTATTGGTCTCCTGTATCCGTGACATTATTATAGAGCAACAAAATCTATGTAGGAAGGAGGTCGGAGGGTGGATGGTTTGGTCAACACATCATGGGACTTTAACTCAGAAGTCTGCTGTTCAACATTTTTCTTTTAAAACCTGACCACAATCAACCCCTAACCCCAAGTGTTTATTATTGTAACCAGGACGACAAAGGTTTTACCCACACTACGTTTCCCTATACTCAACCGAACTGTTTTTGTGCCTAACCTAATCAAACCATAGTGTTGTCGCATTATGAAACTGATTTATTTGTAACACTGGAATGCACAGACAAATTATGTTGTTCTGCCAATAGGGGTGTCCGTTCAAATAATGCTTCTGTGTGTTGTTCTACATCTTTGGTCATTTAATTTTGAGCTCTTGTTGGAATACACATGTGTACCAAAACATCAAGATATTACTTTAAAATGGTTTTCACTATATGAATGTAAAGACCGGGTCTTCTTTGCATAACAGGCACAAAACTGGACACTGATTGACAGACTGCTCTTTTGATTCAAATGTCGCAAACCTGCTGGGTTTCCAACCTCCTGCAAACTCTCTCACTTGGGAAGATTTTATTAATTAGTTAATGACACCAAGTTCACTTGTGGTGCGCTGACTAAGGTTGTCTGTGAAGATTCTCAGTCTTCAGTGTCATAGTTGCCCAAGGAAGGTTTAATCAAGGGCAATTATATATGCTTCTTCAGTTCTGAACTGAACAAGCCTCTTAGATGAGAAACGTCTTCCAGTATCTTCAATCAAGTCCAGTTGCCTTTGATTTAAGCTTTAACTGATTTAAAAAAAAAAAAAAAGCTTACACTCTTTCACACTACAGAATCTAATTTTAAAAGAGGAAAGAAACAGTTGGAACAAGAGAGTTAAGTAGCTGTATTGAAAAATAGAAAGAAATAAAGAACTGGACACCTCGAACAATTGTGTAGGGGATGCATATTAGACTATTTCTGCATCAAAGCAGACTAGCAGAGCCACATAAAGTGATCTCAGAGTCTCTACTGATGACTCTCTAGGGTTTTTAGTTGAAAATGAGACCATCATTCCCACCTGACACATCTAAGACTCCAGCCACTCTCCTGTTGAGATGCCTCTATTTTATGCCTGTTTAGCCTTTGTGGCCCTTAATAAGCTACACACTTCCACTGAAGCTGAGATTGAAGGCATTGTGGGCCCCTTTTTGTGTCACGCCTTGCAACAGACATCTGGACTCCTCTTCTGTTCCCCAATTTCCAGTCCTATTCAAGGGGGACAAAGGAGAGCAGGCGAAAGACCATCCAAAAGTCACTCTCCATCATGTTGTGCTCTCACAGCCTGACATGGAGACAATGAGGTGGAGGGAGAAGAAGCAGCGACACAGATGAACCAGTCTGGCCTGTGCTGGAGGAGGGGGAGTTAGTGGAACAGAGCTCACCTACCCCCCCGACCCCATCCGAGAGGAAGACCCAGCCGGGCACCAGAGGCTCCAGCAGGGCCAGATTGTGGAGGAGTTGGTGTGAAACAACAGCTGCTTAATAAATCAGAGAATGGACGTTAAACAGCAGGACTACAACGACCCGGAGAAGTGAGGAAGCAGGGTAACTGTTAGCATGCACAGTCAGTGTTCTCCATCATCATCATCAGCAGCAGCAGTGACAATGACAATGATGATGAAACTGAGAAAGTGTCAGCGGTTGTGGTGAGGTGTCGATATTGCTTTGCAGTGTGATAATTAAGAAACAATCGGCAGTTGTCAACATTTTTGATTGTCAAGTCAAACTCATACAGAACATAATCACATATTTGCCTCATTGGGCTTGACAATCTGTACATCATCATACGAGATCTTCTATCATTTGACGCTTGATTCTGAGAAGGAAAAACTTTTACAGGAATAAAGAAATGATCTCACAGGCAAGCATTTGGAATAATCATCATGAATCTCCAACAACCATGCTGGAGACTGTGTGGAGAAGAGAATACAGATCACACTCAAGTAATCTGGGAGTGTTAGGAAAAGGGAACATTTGGGGATAATGTACGAGCAGTGTTGGAAGTGTTACTAGGTCATGAGATACACAAGACATGTGTTGCGCTGTAAGTGGCCTGACATGGGAAGATACACAATGTGAGGAATAATGTCTTGTCAAAGTAACCAAGAAAGCAGTCATAAAGAAATAGTTAAAACCGAACACCCCTACAAGTGGCTGAAAAGAGATATCATAAGGAAGGGCTCACATGTGATCTGAGGATTCAGACATTGGAGTTTAGGTTTTAAATGGATGGCTTATGAAAGAAAATACATTGAATGAGAAATAAAGATTATATTATTTACCTCACTGAAACTATTTTGCTCTTCTTAATCAACATTGTGAAAAGCAACAAAATGTAGGTAAAAGTGTAGCAGCTGCCATTAGTGGATGTGTTTTCTTGTATTTTATAAAGACTAAAATGTTCAAAATATCAGTATTTAAATAATTTAAGCTAAATTAAATGTAAAAGGTGGAAAGTCAGGATAAAATTTAATAATGTGTTTTTCCTTAAATCATCTAGTGACCCCTCAGATGTAACCAAGATCTCCAAGAAGCCTCATTTTAACTTCAACAACACCCAAGACTAATTTTAAGGACTTTTACTTTGTATTTTCAGGACTTTTGCTCAAACATAAGATGTTAGACTCAAATCCAATTTCCCAGCCTAAAACCTTAATATCAATTTTATTCACGACCTAAAACTTAACCCTTGACCTTGAAGCCTCACTTTATAAGTTCTATAATGGCCCTAGCACAGAAAATCTATTTAAAACAGGACCAGAAAAAATGTCCTTTATCCTGTCTTATGGGGATATAGCTCATATAGCTAAATATTTGACACACATGCACACCCACAGGAGGCAGATGTCGTCTCTGTCTCTTTAAAGCTGTGACTGCTGGAGGTTGGCGAGGATTTGGTGCTGATAGGAGGGAGGGCGCAGCTCAGCTCCGCCTGTGCAGCGCTTTATTTTCGCTCAAACTGACGCCGCAACCTGGAACTGTTCGGATCAGAGCAGAGAGAGACAGAGGAATTATTTTATTTATGACCGGGCTAAATATAGTTAAAACTCCTTTTTTGTTGTTGTTGTTTTGAGCAGCAGCAGGACATCTCGTGTGTGTGACCATGTGGGGATGAAGAAGTGCTGCTGCTGAGTTTTGTTAGGTTTCTCCGGGGCGGTGCAGCTACTGCTGCTGATTATCATCCTGCTGCTGTCATGGGTTTCTGGGAGTGACATCAAAGTTTTTTAGGGGATGATTTTACTCGCTTTAAATATTCCATCGTAGGCTCAGGCTCCAAACCGGCTCTGTTTACCAGGTTTAAGTTCAATTTTTGCGATTTTTTTTGGCGATTGGCAATTTGATTTAATTGCTTAATTTGAGTGGACTGTAAAGAGGCTGCAGACTACAGAGGATCTGACATCGGGAGAGTGTGGAGATGAACTTTGGGCATTTACTACTTGTGACTGTCTCATTTATCACCATCACATCAGGTAAAATATATACCTATATAATTAAGCGAAAATGTCTTCTAAGGATGCCTCCTCTTTCTCTAGCCCCCCCCTCACACACACACACACACACACACACACACCCTCACACACACACACACACACACACACACAGCCTCACATTGTATTTGACTTGTCTAATCGTGTTTTATGTCCCTCCGGATGGATGTAAATGCTGTATTTCAAACACCTTTCCCAGACAGCTGTGGGAACTGAGCGCATCCTCCTAACAAAATGAATTAAAAAGGGAAATGTCACACATGCATTCATTTGCAATATATAAATATCATGGTTGAATGCCAAGGAGATGCACGTTTTGTCAGTGCCTCCCAGAGCACTGACTAACTCACACAGGGATGCCTTTGGGCAGCAGGAGAGGTCAAAAAAGTAAAACCATTTAACTCACATCTTTCAGCTGTGAGCACATAGACCTTCAGGGACCCCTCCCCCGAAACATGTTTTAGAGCATGCACACATTAAAAATGCTTTTAAAAGCTCATTTTGATTACCTTTTGAGAAAGGGATTACATTTTTTTAACCATTGTTCTAATAACAATTCAGTCCATTTCCTAGCCTTAATCCAAACCCAAAATAAAAGCAGGACTCAATTCATGAGAGTGCAGATGTCTTTTTGAATTCTCAGAAATATTGCAGTATAGTTGATCATGTATTAAAAATCTGAATGGCGTGTTTCAGTTTTAATCTTTTAGCAAATTTAATTTACATGAAATGAACCAATACATATTTATTGATACTACAAGCTACATATTTTACCTTAGAGCCAGACTGATGTATAGTATCAGTCTGGCTGGTATAACATAGGCTACACAACATTTTTGATAGAATCCCTTGAAGGTACCCTGTTGAGTTTTTGACCACTAGTAGTGCTACGGAGCAAGGTTTTTACAAGTGGGTCCTTGTATTGTTAGTATCTTGCATGAGTAGTACATATTGGTTTGATTTGTCTATGCAAATGCCATTCTTGGTGTTCTCTGGCAAATGCCAAACGTCCTGCACAGTGTTGGGCTGTAAGCATGTGGACATCGGGCCCTCATACCACCCTCATGGAGTCTGTTTCTGACCGTTTGAGCAGACACATGCACATTTGTGGCCTGCTGGAGGTCATTTTGCAGGGCTCTGGCAGTGCTCCTCCTGCTCCTCCTTGCACAAAGGCGGAGGTAGCGGTCCTGCTGCTGGGTTGTTTCCCTCCTACGGCCTCCTCCGCGTCTCCTGATGTACTGGCCTGTCTCCTGGTAGCGCCTCCATGTTCTACACTACGCTGACAGACACAGCAAACCTTCTTGCCACAGCTCGCATTGATGTGCCATCCTGGATGAGCTGCACTACTTGAGCCACTTGTGTGGGCTGTAGACTCCGTCTCATGCTACCACTAGAGTGAAAGCACCGCCAGCATTCAAAAGTGACCAAAACATCAGCCAGGAAGCATAGGAACTGAGAAGTGGTCTGTGGTCACCACCTGCAGAACCACTCCTTTATTGGGGGTGTCTTGCTAATTGCCTATAATTTCCACCTGTTTTCTATTCCATTTGCACAACAGCATGTGAAATTGATTGTCAATCAGTGTTGGTCCTAAGTGGACAGTTTGATTTCACAGGAGTGTGATTGACTTGGAGTTACATTGTGCTGTTTAAGTGTTCCCTTTATTTCTTTGAGCAGTGTATTTGGCTCTTTAGCAGCCAAGTGCTCCACTATGTTCACCAGCTAGTTGCTAACCTTGTTTGTCTGCTGTTTGGTGCTGAGTACGGGCACAGTGTACAGTGAGAGTTTAGACCTTTTAATGAAAACAACAGCATACCACTGCTGGGAAAAATTTTTTTGATAAAAGCAGGTTAAGTGAACTAAGACTGTATTTGCAAGCTGTGAAACCAAAAAAAGCTGGCAGATGATAAAACGCTTCGTAGAGCTAAGGGAAACTGCAAAGTTGGGCGATGATTCTCTGTGAGATGGTCACTACAAGTGACCCCTTTCACCTACAACTTGTCTGGTGAGCCCTTGTTAATTTAAAAAATATTGATTATAGTAGCTTTAAAGAATTGTGACGGTTGAAAAATAAAGTTGTTAGTCTTCTCCTGCGGACGTTTCAACTGTTTCTCAAACATATCTATGGCGTTTCAGTACTGTAATTTCTTGTCCTGTATAGGATTAAATATACATTAATACAAGTATATGAAATAAGCTGTTAATTTATCAGTCTAGTCATTTTTTACATCCTCATTGACTTACTATAATTTCACTCTTAACCCTAAGCTCTGCCACTCCTCATGCCACTTGCTCTGCTTCATTATTATAAAATGGTGCCATCTCAACATTAAAGGTACTTTTCAGCATCCACACCATCTGCCTACATCCACTAATGTGGAGATATTTTCTCTCATTCCCACCACTATTATGCTGCACATTCCCATAGGGTGATGTGTATTTTCATAAAAATACTTGAGGATGATTCAAATGGGCTCCATGACCTCAGCGGGATCTGTGTTGAGACAAATACCCCACTGGTAGAATTTTTTTTCCCGTTGTTTTTTATATAAAGGAAATAAGAAATGTGTGTGTTAAAGCGAGTTATGTTTTGTTTGTGTTGGCTTGTCAGGACAATAACGTCTCTGAAGAAGCGTGGTGGGGGTTTTCTACGTGTGTTCTCGTACCTCTGTTTGATTGTGAGCAAAAACAAAAACAGTCTCCATCTTGCGCTTGATTTAACACAGCAGCTCTTTCTCACACACAAACCAAATCTCAATTAAGACGTCATCAGTGTGGACCCTAATACACCTCATTGAAATTTCAGTTATCTTTAGCTGCATTCAGACTCCGCTGTTGGCGTGCTCAGTGTGGAACTAATCGATGCTAAACAAGCCTTCACTGGTGATTTGTGTCCACTCTATCCTGCTGCTTATTACAGAGTGACAAATATGGCTGAAGGCTGACTAAAGCCTCTCACAGTCCATCTTAATGAAACAAGCACGGATGATGAAACCACTATATGCCACAGGCTTGAGTCATGTTGCCGGATGTTGATGATGTCCCACTTCTGGTACAGTCGGTGATGACATCATTTAGATATTAGATTACAGGCGAGGAGGACAGTTGCCAAATAAAGGCTCAAAAAGCCCAGACTGTTGCCAGAAGAAATTCAGACCTGACTTCTCTGCTTTAAATGTGGTTTGCTGTGGCATGTTATCACCCTCCCGCAGAGATTACTTGGCAATGTCACAAGAACTCCTCGAATGTTTTGGCCTTTTTAAGTATGCAAATGAATTGAAATTGAAAAAGACACCAGTGAATCTCTGCAGACAGCCACCAGCCCCACAGACAAGCTGCCAGCCTTCTGCTGCTGTCTCACTTTAACTGTAAAGTTAGTCTCTGAGCAGTCTGGCTAACAGGTAGATAGTTGTGTTTTTCCACCAGATATCAAGCTGGGAGCTCAGACAGGTCCAGCTTCTTGTATGTGTTTCGCTCCGAGTCTGGCTGTCCCTAAAAGGCACCAAGATCTGAAACAAAACAGAGACGTCCCCTCTGCGGCTTTGTTGTTTTCACACATTAGCATGACAGCAGTACACTTCTGCCCCTGGGGAGGATGCAGGGTTAATATTCAGAAATGCTAATTAATGAAAGCTGCCCTCGTTATGTAATGCTGCTGTTAGGAGCCAGGAAACGCAGAATATTGCCTGAATCAACGGAGTTTTCAAGACGTGATGTACATCACCCCCTCAGCTCTTACCCTACTAACTGTGTGTGTTTGATGAGGCAGAAATGTAGGAGATGCCACGAGGAAACATGTGGGCATGTGTCAGAGTTTGCAATTAGGACCAATGCGATAACTTGTCTATCAGAGCTGCGTGCGGCACTAATGGGCTTTCATTTGTTTTCCCTGGATTTTGTCATTTGCTTTGTGAAGACGTTCTCACAGATTACATGCAATTACCGCATCTAATCATCCTTAAACACACGATCAGATCATAATGAGTTAAGTCTGTAGCTCTAATTCTATTAATACCGCTGAAATAGAGGCAGGGTGGTGCGGTGGTTAGCACTGTCGCCTCACAGCAAGAAGGTCGTGGTTCTCTCTGGGTGCTCCAGCTTTCTCCCACCATCCAAAGACATGCAGACTAGGTTGATTGGTTACCCTAAATTGTCCTTGGGTGTGAGCATGAGGGGTTGTTTGTGTATGTGTGGCCCTGCGATGGACTGGCGACCTGTCCAGGGTGTACCCCGCCTTGCGCCCGATGTCAGGGGATTGGCTCCAGCCCCCCCGCGACCCTGTACGCAGGATAAGCGGCACAAAGAATCCTGCACATTGTCCTTGACCTTCATCAGGTAAAGCACCATACATACAGCATATAGGCTGTAGGCTCTTACCCGGGAAAAAGCCGGCATTCAGAGAACACCAGCAACACTTCTTATGCATACAAATGAAAGCAGCTATAATCGATATTTTTCAAGAATCTACAAGAATTATTACCTGAATCTGCAGCTTCCCTCAGCTTTACTGAGCTTTATAGAGAGTTTCAGCTCATTGTTTAGCTGTCCGGACCCCAGCTATCTTGGTTTACTCCCCTGGCTCTCGTAGCGTCGTTTTTGGCTGAAGCAGGCAGCTCTTTTCAGTCAAAAGGGTCTAAAAACCCACTGTACACTACCCGCTCAGCACCAATAACAGACAGACAAAGTTAGCAACTAGCTGGTGAGCATAGTGGAGATTTTAATGGCTAAAGAATATTGGACTTACATTTGGCAGGTAGAAACAAATACAAGACTCCAAATGAATGATGTTGCTCTGTAACTGCTGGATGTGTCAAAACTGTTTGCCCAAGTGGTCAAAAATTCAACTGTTACAGATTTAAAGTCAGTGAGCTCTTTAAATATGAAAAAACAAATGCCATACAAAGCAACAAACACAGAAAACTTCCCAATATTATTGACAGTAGGTTCACATCACACAGTAAGGCTATCTAGGGGCATTAGATAATTTTTCAATGCCTGTAGTAGACAAAGGTAGAAAATGACACTAAAGGAAATCTAAAATTATTATTCACAATCATTCATATCAACAAGAAAAAAAAATACAGGAAACGATACTGGAAGAAAAAAATGTGTACAGTATATCAACAAGACAAATGTATGTTAACAAGAACAGCTTAACAGTCTTCTCATTAGACTTTAGATAAATACCAGCCGGCTGTCAAGGGAGGCGATCAACATATACTGTAGGCGCACTAATGAGAGGGTCAATAAATAAATATTATAAATATTAGAAGGGACCTCACTTATAACATGAACAAAAAGAGGCAGCAAAACATGTTAATTGTATACCACCTGATAAAAGTGTTTTATAAAGCAGATAAAAAGAGAACATATCGGTTTCAATTTCAGCCTCACATGAGTAGAGCTGTTAAATTTACTGTATTTCTCCCTGAAAACCACCTCTGCCTCTCGCCCTGACACATTCATTTGTGCACAGGATAGCCTTGAGAGCGTACTAAAGAGTGATAACCTTGCATGAGGCCGGCACACTCATTCACAAAGCCCCTCCATATTGGACGACAGCTCAAGGTTGCCTGCCATTCACTCTTATGGATTTTCTTGGCTCTCTTTTGCCACTCACGCCGAAGGTCTGTGAGGTTTGTTAAGATGTGTTTAAAAAGGTTTCATTGATTCATATGCTCTGACATGGCTTTGGCACAAAGATGATGCGTGTTACCCTAACTTCCGGGGGTTTAACAATGATTTGTTTTTTTAGCAATACATGTGTTCAGTTGCACATTTTAGCTTCTATTTGGATAAAAAAGAGCTCTGTTCTTGTCTCATCTATTGAAAATGCTGTGATTTGCTGCAACATATCAATCAAAGCTGTGAATTGTGACAACAGTTTAAATGTAGTGAAGCAGGAGTTTGTGAAATATCTTTTCCTCGGGTTTATGTAATTTGTTCTGAAGCTCTACTACATGAGTAGCCAATATCCTTCCCTACTTGTTCATCCCTTTATAAAGTTGAAAGCAGTTTCACACCAGAATGCCCTAGATTAATATTTTTCACACAAATCAAGTCAAACTCTCAACTCAAACTAAATTCCCACATGCACTCTGAGATCTCGAAGGAGCTACTGCGGGCTCTAATGGGCCGCGTTTATGATCCGACTGAAAACATACCTTCACAGAGGTCCCCATTATCGCCCGTTTATTTTTCCGTGTCACAAAATAAAAAAACTGGCAGCGTTTCTTTTTGCTGAAAGGTGCTTTCAACCCTCTGCACTACAATCTTCTTGTCACGAAGCTGACATTATTGCAAAAATATTCTTTCTCACAAAGAAAATGTGTTGCTGTCGTCCTCAAGGTGGCATAGACTTCTCACTGATTGCACACTTGTCAGAAGAGCAAGTTGGTGCTGTCACTTTGGCCACCTGAAGTTGTTTGCTGTTTTTGACAAAACTCTTTTCTCTGTAATAGATCAGGATGGTGCCACATTGACTCTATTGCATAGCTGTACCATGAAGCCTCATTAATGAGCCCCACACCTGTGTTTCTGAATTTAAATCACAGCTGGATAATTTCTTCCAAGTTGACGTTAAAATTGCTTTTGATATTTTTAAAAGCGTCCCGTCTCATTAAAATATACACTCACCAAATAAAATGAATAAGCAAGAATTTGTCATAGTGACATTCATGCCATTCAAACCAACTGCCAGCAACAAGGACACCGAGTACAAGGACAGCTGGAACTCATAACAGTGGAGAGGGAACATCACAAAACAGAGAGCCTCGACTACAGCCGCTATAAATGTGTATAATAAAGGATTAAAATTACCCATCATTAATGGTTAATGGTGTTGTTAATGGCAGACAGATATACGTGTGTGTGTATGTATGTATGTGTGTGTGTATATATGTATATATGTATATATATATATATATGTATGTATGTATGTATGTATGTATGTATGTATGTGTGTATATATATATATATATATAAAATACATATGTGTGTGTGTGTGTGTGTGTATGCAAGATGAAGTTATTTTTCCATTTTCCTCGGAGAGTTTGGGCACCATAAAAAGGAAGTAATCAGAGTAGTCAATGAATGTAAGAGACAAAGAACTGTTTTAAACAATACACAAATGCATTTGAAGTTGAAACCAGTGCGGTTGTCTCAAAGCCATTTAAGTGTATGAAGGATTATACAGTCACAAGTAAAGAAAAAGCATAAAGCTAATTTACAAATGATTTTATACTACATTGGTTAAACTTTTTTATTCAGGAATTCTCATTGAGGTGAACACACACAGCCACACAAATTAATACAGTCACATATATTATTAAAAATATGAGCTAGCACAACTTTATAGTCCCTCAGAGGACATTAGATTAAAGCTGCACTGGTCATTTTCTTATGTTAACAGTGAATCAATGGATCACCAGACTATTATCATGAGACTCTGCAGTTCCCCTCAGCTCTAGAGAGAATTTTATTGTCTTTCAGCTCATTGTTGTGGGTTTTATGGCTCACAACATTACTGTTTTGGCTCAGTTTCACCGCTCTCAGCAGCAATGTTTGCAACCACAGCAGGCAGCTAATTTCAGCAAAGAAAAAAACCCACAGTACACTATCCGCCTAGCACCAAACAGCAGACAGACAAAGTTAGCGACAAGCTGGTGAACATAGTGGAGCATCTATGGAAAATCTACTTGTACGGCTTTTAAAATGAAGGAGGAGGATTAGTTTGAGATGAATTTTGTTAAGCAGGCTCAGCATAGTCCAGTAAAATGTGCGGCATGTTGCTTAATATGTGTAAAGGAAAGTCTGAAGCAATTCAAGACCCTTAAGTTAATTTTCTCTGAAACGTGATCGTTGTGTGCTTTGAACGTAAGCTGAGAGTCAATCAATAAACTCAAATCATTTAATTTGATGTACCATCTCTATAAAGTAAAGTCAGAGAATCAAATCTGGAGTTGAGGTTCTGTCTTGTGCCTACGATTTCGGTTTTAAGATTTTGCTTTACAAAATTTGACAACCTGTTTTGTAAAATGTTAAAATTGAGTCACAGTTAAAGTGGCATTCCACTGATTTCTCACACGTTGAAGATCAGCTCATTCTGATGCGACAACAGCTGTGAAATGTGTTGTGTGGCTTTGGAGGAACTATGTCAAGTCACTATAATGTCATAGTGATGTCATAAGGGTTACCTCAGTTTGGACTTCGAGACCTTATATGTTTAACAGAAAGCCTGTGTTTGAAATCGGGGATGTGGATTTTGAAAGCCTGGGTAATGGCAGGGGTTATAATAAAAGTAGACAATTAGTTGCATTATGGGAAGGGTAGGATCCAGTGTTTTTGGAGCTTGACCCAAAAAACAGAAGTTGTTAACATGATCTCCTCAGTTTTAATACTAGATGTTTTTGAGTTTGCTGCTTGGATTTTGGCCATTCTTCTTTTTTTCCCGAAAGGATAGAAACTTCATGAAAATGCAACATTAAACTGCAAGAGTAATCTTCTAAGAGGTCAACTCTCTTGCAGTATTTGTTTTTTTGTGCTAAAAAATCCAGTTATGATAGAAGAAGAAGAGTTCAGAGTGATGTCACTGTGTTACATGAGTTTGGATTTGAAATGGCCAGTGAATCCTTTTGCATGCTTTTAAAACAGGGTTCACCACCAGGACGCCACTGGGCTATAGAGACACTGCCTCAAAATCAAAATACATTTTCTGTGGACAAACACTGTCAGATGTGTCAGTTTGTACTCTTCACAGATTCCTTACAGATTAATAAAATATAATCTGAAGTCCATTATAATATCTGAAAGGATTAGTTTACAGGCCAAGCATGGAATGATTTACGCTTATTGTAAACAAAGTGTGTGTTTTTGTCAGGACTGACTGGAGGTGCTATGGCACATTTTAATGGCTCGATTAGTATTCATCCACATCCTGCATTAGCGTTTTGAGCTGTCCTGGTTTGAGACCCCGGGGTGTTAGCTGAGAGCTCTCAGATTGCTCTTTAGATGTTTACTTCAGGTTTATGCCATGATGGCGACTCCTGCCCCGCGTGGATCAAATCAGTTCACGAAAAGACATAAATCTGCTTTTAGCTGAAAGTGAGGGTTTATCCTGATGCCTCAGATTTAAGTATAGCATGTGCAACAACATGTGTGTCATTAGGTTATTTCTGACTGCTCCTGACCAATGATAAAGTAGGATTTTCATGCTGTCTAGATTATGTGCTGAAAATAATGCCTCAGAAAGAGCAGAACAATAATCATTGGCACAGTGACCATTTCATTTTCTTTTTTTCCCTTTTTTTTAAGTGTGAGGTAGACCATCTGTTCCTGAGAACCAAACTAAAAGCAGTGGCATTTTGAATTATTCATTTTTCTGTAACACAATGTTGGAGACATTTGGTCTTGCTCTAAAAGCTTACCTTAGGACTTAGACTTGAAGCAGTGTGTCTTTCCCTCACAGCGAAGGGAAGATAGTAATGGATCCCCAGTGAGGGGGATGTGGGAGTTATCTATATCTCGCTGCCTTGCTCATTCTCTCTACTCAGGCCTTTCTCTCCTTAAATACATAGATAGTCTTGGCTTTCCATCTTAGTCTTGGCTTTCCACCAGCTATCATCTCCACCTCTGCAACAATCCTGATTGACACAGATTGGCCATTACCATATCACATGGGTGATTGCGTCCTCTGTACAGGTGGTGTCTTCTGTGAAAATACTCTGATATATATAATCTGTATGCATGTTCTCTTTACCAGTAGGAAATATTGGCATACTGTTTTATTTTTTTGCTATTTGCAGAATGTAGCAAGAACAAATGGATATAAAATTGAGTGATCTTAAAGGCACAGGTTGTTTTTGGAAAATATGTCTTACCTTGAATTCAGAGTCACCCTTCAAAGAGAGATTACCCATGATTTTCTGCTTTGCTACACACACATTTTCCAACACGCAACCAGCAACTCTAAAGGGAGATATTCATGCATTTCACATGGCTTAGCTGCTGTCTGTCCTGTTACAAAGAGTTTATATGTTTTCGTGAATGGTAGGTGGTCAGATGGATAGATAACATCGTCTCTTATCTCCACTTCACAGGGTCCCGGGCGCGGTTTGAAGACAGCACACCTCGGATCGTGGAGGACCCCTCGGATTTGATTGTCTCCAAGGGGGAGCCTGCCACCCTCAACTGCAAGGCAGAGGGCAGACCCGCTCCCAGTATAGAGTGGTATAAGGATGGCGAGCGGGTGGAGACGGACAAAGATGACCCCCGTTCTCACCGCATGCTCCTGCCCAGCGGCTCCCTCTTCTTCCTGCGCATCGTACACGGGCGCCGGAGCAAACCAGATGAAGGCGTCTACACCTGTGTGGCCCGCAACTACCTGGGAGAGGCCATTAGTCGTAATGCTTCACTGGATGTTGCCAGTAAGGCTCTATTGATCATAGTCCTGAAAGTGTTTGAGTGTGTCTCTTTTTTTGATGTGTGTGCATGTACAGCGTGCAGATACTTAGCAAGTTGTGCCCCAGATCTTTTTGCAGCTGTCTGGGAGCTTTATGGATGTCCACTGGAGAGTTGGCTATGCTTAAAAATAATGAAACAACCAGACTGTAGGAAGCAACCCCTAAAAAGATGTTGGTGTGAGTGGAGATACATTCAGTAATAAGTAATAGCCTGTGGATTTGTTTCTAATTTTAGGTAACTGTGACAGTAATGTTATTGTCTTTGTGTTAGGTATTTAATTGCAGCTTGAGGGGAGTCTGGCCAATAAATAACTGACCAATTTTGCAAACAAGTTACATGGGTATAATAACAGTACTATGACATGTTTAGTTATTGACATTTTGCCTAGCTTTGTAACATTTTAATTTAGCATCGAAGTTCTATATTCTGGTATAAGAGGCTGTGAAAGGATGAAATGACACTATAGAAGTTTTGACATTAAAAGGAAAATCTGGTATTTTCTCTTTACCTGGTTGCCAATTGTCATTATCTTTGTCCATTATAAGTATTGGACATGACTACATTTAAACACACCGATCAGATGCGCTGGATAATGGATGCCTTTTGACGATATTAAGCAGATTGGGTATCAGCAATCCATCCATCCATCCATCCATCGTCAACCGCTTATCCTGCGTACAGGGTCGCGGGGGGGGGCTGGAGCCAATCCCAGCTGACATCGGGCGAAAGGCAGGGTACACCCTGGACAGGCCTCCAGTGAGTATCGGTGATGACGTGACTAATTCACATTAAATTTGTGTCATTTTAAAATTATGTTTTTCTGCTACCAGTAACGATCATTCAGTCATGGTGGACCTCTTACATTAAAATAATTTCAAATTTTGTATACAGATTTTAAATATGTGAAATAGACAAGTATATCTACAAATAGACTGGTATTAAATCTGGTATTAAAAGTTTACAGTTTCGGCAGATACCCTGAACTGAGGCATAGGAATCAGTGTCGGAGGAGAAAAAGTTAACTTGCCACCTGTGTTGCAAAGATTTGGGGAAACAGATTCAAGATCAACTTCAATCGGCGCGCCTCCTGCAACATTCAGAACACGTCAGTTTAACAGAAATAAAAACATTACGCTACCTCAAATACCTGTCTTTGTGTCAGAGTTGATTCGTTATGCTATGCAGCTCACTGCAACGGGATGTCCAGGGGACTTTTTGCTGTGTTTGCTGTCAGTCAGACTCAATGAGTCAGTGTTTGAGATAATTTCTGTTAAACTGAAGTGTTTTGGTAAGGGTTGTGCTTCTTGCCCTGGCTGGTGTCTGAGTTTCCCAAATCTTTATAATTAAGGTGGTGAATAAAATGTTATGACTAATAGACAAATGTATGATAACACCCAGGTTGACAAATGTTGGAATGCCTTCAAATGTCTGATATTGTCTGATGAACAATCCAATACCAAAAATATTCAGATAGGATGGAAAATCATCACCTGTGTGAAACTGGAACCAGTAAATTTTTTGGCATCTTTTGCTTCAACAGGTCTACAGAAACACACAAATCTGTTATATTGAGAAATGTAGCACAACCACTGTGGAGGCATTGGCAGACAGATTATTATCACAACCCCTGAGAGTCCTCTCTGTGTGTAACAATAAGATCATGTGTGTGAGCACGCATGTATAGCTGTGTTTTCTTTGTACGGACATGTTGCCTGCTCCTGAAGAGCATAGCAGGGGAGTATGAGCTTTCCCTTGTCTTTGTGAACGTGCACTGAAGTAAAAAAAACTCCCACTTGGAGCCTTGTCTATTATTTTCCCTCCTCGGTCCAGGACACGTGCTATTGTCTCCCTTCCTTCATAATTGTGCCAGTGTGTCTCGGCCCTGGGCTGAACTGCAGCACTCTTTGGTATGAGGAAATGGATTAGTCAGTGGGTTGATTAGGGGAACGGGCATAACAGATTAGCAAGGTCGAACTGTCCTCGTTAAAGAAAACACAAAACAGCAATTTGAGCGCAGTCTTGTCTTCCACCATATGGAGTCTTCCTTACTGTCAGAGTGTGGAAGGGCTCATGGCTGGCTGATCTCATCTGTATCTCGTGTCCAAAAATAGGGACAGTCTGCTTAGATATATTGTATATTGGGAACCATGTAGCTGCAACTAACGCAACTATCCAGACTGGGAGAAGATATGATGCTTTTACTGTCATATTGCCTCTCTCTTAAATTGTTGGTAATGAAGTTTAGCGTTGTGTGCAGCTGGAGATTACAGCACAGTCATATTGGTGAAGGGGTGACTCACCTGCAGGCACAGAGTGACTAACCATTTTAATAAGTGCCTGTTTTGTTCTAATCTCACTGCCTCTGGCTAGAGAGGGCATATGCTAAAACAGCATGGTGGTGGTCTTAGACTCCCCCCTCCCTTCTGTGTGAGGTTGTGCTGACTGTGGGGTGAGTAGTGACCCAATTAGCTCTGGCAGGGAGGTGTGGGGAGTATGTAGTGTTAATGGGAGGCCAGTTTTAAGATGGTGGTCTTGCTGTATGTGTGTGTGTGTGTGTGTGTGTTGGTGGTGACTGTATGCAAAGCTGAGTTCTGAGGGACAACAGGTGGGAGGAGGAAGAGCTTTAAAACTCCCACTGAGCAGTAATTAATACCGATGCATATGTTTGACTGTTTGTACGTCTCTGAGTAGGGAGCAGGAGTGCTGACACTAACTTGATTTTAACCACATTAATTTCACATTAATTGCCAGTGAATGATGCATAATGTATTGTGCTGAATGACTTTTCTCTGCAGTGAACTTACAGATTTGCACTTCACTCACTCTAACCATTTATTTCTTAGCCCCAGGATACTTTATGTGAATTATGGGCACAACTACCGCTTAGTCTTTTCACTGAACTGGTGTCTGCAAGAGTTAGCTGGAATTGCTTCTGCTTAGATATATATAAAAGGGTGTTATGTGTTATGGTAATTCTAGATTGCAGAGGAGCCAATGCGAAAGCCGAAATCTCATGGAGGTGTAGTGCAGACCTGCAGGTCTAGCAAGCTGATTGGTTGATCCAACTTCATGTTTGGAAGTTTTTATATTTTGTCTTTATTCTTTCTTTCAGCATCATTTATTTCCCAAAAAGTTCTTAAGGAAAAGGAGGACACCTGCATAATGCAGGCACCTGTTAAATGAAAGGAATAATGGGAAGTCTCACAACCATAATTCATGCTAAGATATCATATGCAAGGAATGATTGAGGATTGTGGATAGGGATTTGTTTCTCATTAAATAGAAGGAATTATAGCTGGGACAAATGCTGACTTCTGAGTTTGTGTCAAAACAAAAGACTGTATGAAACATGGACGTAGTCTCCGTGATGTTGCCGTTGGTTTCTGATGAGCCATTGTGAAGCTCAGTGTACAAAAAACTTTCTTGGTCAAGGAACTGCAGTTTTGGCACATCTGTGTTGGCTTTCAGCCCCAGAGGTTGCTGTTTGGTCTAAACAGAAAAAAGATTCACGAACTTAGATAGATTTCATTGTTCTGTACACTCAGTCCATAATATTTTTTTTATGCTCAAATGCATTTTGCACACCCCAAGGTCCGGAAGTTATGTATTTTGCTGAGCCGCTGCTCTTCTGGAATACCTCGAATACCAGTTGTCATTATTCTGTCTTTTTTTATTCTTCCAGTTTTACTGTAAGCTGCCAGTGACCGGCTGACTTGACTGGCTGTTGAAAAACCAGAATAATGAGACAGTGGGAGTGGACTGAAATTCATTCCTCCTTTAAAAGAAAGCAAGAAGGGGGAGAAACAGTAGTAGTGTCTATTTCAAAGTCATGAATGTGAATGTCTGCCTGTGATGAGGTGGTCACATGGTGCGGCAGGATTAGAATAAAGTAGGACAAATAAAAAATAAAACTTGTTTAAAAGGCCAGATGTTTCTCTTACTTCTGATGAGGGATTATGAAGGAATCAAACTTGTAGTTGCAGCTTGTTTCTTGGCATCTCCTGCTCTCAGTCTCTTTTCACTGGGGAGAATCCTCAGATATATATCATCCCTAGTGAATACAGTTTATATGTGTAGTTTACAATTTATCTGTACTCTGATGCAAGCAAATTGACTCGCCACTGCTATGGTTTTTATGAGTACTGTCAAGACTCGCTAATAATGCAAAATGTGTTGTCTGTATGCAATGTCAGTTTGTAATTGAAACATCATCGCATTTTTTGGAAAGTGGAGGAATTTATAACATTGAGCTTCTCATAAAGACTATTTGCCCTGGAGTCTCTTCTCATCCACCATCAACACAATCAGACAATGGATGGATTAAAGCAATCTCTCTTCTCTGTAGGCAAAGCCTCCATTAGCTGTGACAGGGCAGTATCATGGCAATGGGATTAGACCACCTCCCTAACGGGTTTACTGCTCTCTGAAATAAAAGAACAATAGGAGCCAGGCGGCGGGTCGTATAAGGCTCTCAAAAATGCACTTTCACTGTCCTTTAACCTCTCTGTCCACAATCCTACCTGTCAGACGTGAAAACACAGAGCCTGGAAACCTTTCACACATCTGTCTGGCCCACGCTGTCTGCTCAGTCTGCTTCCTACACTCACTGTCACCTCATGTTCAGTACAAAAGCAAACCCCACCCCCTGTCCTGTCTGTCACATTCATACTTTTTTTTTCAAACTGCTGGGTATGTAAATGGTCTGCGAAATGTTAAGTAATTTGCCCCATGGCTGCTTGGTATTAGACAAAGTCACAATCAATTAACAAAAATAAGGGGTCAACATTCTACGTGACACAGCCCTGTGATACATTTTCTTATGGTTAATCTCTCTTCCTCCCTCTGTTCATTTTTCCTAAAACGCTAAAAGATGGTCTTTCTGCAGTCCTAGAGCTCCTCTCTTAACACTATGTCATAGAGAAATATCACTTAAAAATCAAGTGATGCATATTCTCGGTGAGATTAAATCTCCTAATCTGTATATCCCTGAAATATTAAAGTTATGAAAATGAATGGGCGCTCTCGCAATAGTGCCCACAGGAATAATGATGAAACCACTGGAAGTCATTTAGCCCTGCTTTGCTATTACTTAAGCTGATAGTGCCTTGGGGACTATGAGGATTTGTCTCTGCGGAGGCATGGTCAAACGTCAGCTGCCCTGCAGTAACCATGCTCCCTGTCTGATCCCAGTGTGGACTGGAGGTGAGGGCTCAGGGCCTGGAAGAGATTATTTGGCAAACCTAGTCGTATTATGTCTGAGAAGTTAAGTAAGGGACAATTGCCTCTGGTGGGGGGGGGGGGTTGGTCTCTGTGTTTCTGAGGAGAATGGTCGATTCTCTGGCGGGATCATCATCACATACAAACAGCCATGTGATACTCTGTTTGGCATGGCAGGCTTTAAAAACGGAATAACCAAGGAAGGATCAAGTTAGCTTGAACACAGCTTCAAAGAAATTTCTGGAGCTTGAGCAGTATTTGGGGGTAGTGATGTCAGGATTCTGCTCTCTGGCATGTGTTTCAACCCTCAAATGTCCCACTTTCCGGGAGTCTGTGCCAGGGGACTCTGGATTTCAAATGCTGAAGGTGTGTGTGTGTGTGTGCGTGTGTGTGTGTGCAGTTCAGGGATTAGCTCTCTGCCCATAACTTTTTCACTTCAGTCACCATGGCAGTGAAACAAAGGTCTCTGTGCACCCATCTTACCAGGCCTTACAGACGGAGGTCTAAAAATAATGCAGTGCTTTCAATTAGCCCTTCAGCTCTGCAAAGCATTTGAAACAGGCAGCCAAGTGAACAGAGCTGAGGTTATTTGGTGAACAGACCTTTGGGAGGAGAGTGAGTGCCTTTACTGGTTATAGTTCACCCGTGCCTTTGCTACATCTCCTGCAAAGGCTCCTTAATTGTCCTATTTGTTCTTTTTAACTTAGATCCCCCCCCCCCCCGGTACATAATCACCTGCTCTGAGATGTATTACAGTGTTTGACTATAAATAATAATTTAAATATCACTACAATGTAATGAGGGAAGTTAAGACTTTGCATGTTTCCTTAGCCTAAATGTCACGGCATTAGAAAAAATAATTATAAATCCCATTCTCCCACTGGGTGAAATGAGTAAACTTCCACTTCATTTCAGTGAAGTTCAGTTTAAGAAGGCAGATGTGTGATTGATTAACTCGCATCACAGAACAAGTTAAAGAGAAGGGGATTAAATACACGGACTGACTGATGTCCACTTCAGACCTGAGGGAAAATTGTCTGCCACTTCAAGTTTTGGAATATTTATAGCCATTTGCCCAAGACAGTTAGGGCTGTTGAACTAGAGTGAGGAATGATCATCCATCTTTAAACAACTCTGATAAACACATTTGAGGTGAGATTTTACTCAAGCCCGGTGGGTCAGAATATCAATGCTGTATTAAAGGCCAGCACTGCCATGTTGACACAGACCTGTCGGGTGTACTGGTGGATAATTAATGTGGCATAGATTTAGTAAATGGCTTATAAATGAACTAAATGCTTAGTTAAGTTGATTTAAGATGGATTACAGTAATGTTACTAAATCCTAATCACTAAAGATTACACCAATTGAAGCCTGTCAAGCTTCCTGTCAACATGGAGAATCTGCTGTTTACAATGATGATGATGGCAGATCACTCGCAATTCATGATGATTTTTAGAACAATGGGTCTCCGATTTATCTAACAGAAATGAACAAAAGCAGACTTCTCTAGGCAATGGCTGTAGAATTTGCTTGCTGAAATAACAACTGTCACTAGCATATTTTATCAACTGTAGCGAGCTATCACAACTTGGTGGAACACTTCCTGCTGACAAACAAGAACCCTTATAAAGGGTCTAAATACGTACAGTACATGCCTACATGCGTGTCCTAAGCAGCATCCTCACCAGTATAATAATTTTTTTATGTTGAAATGGAAATAAAGACAGCATTGTGTATTTCAGGGTAGAGATAGTTAGCCCCACTGTTACTGGATTATAATTAAAAATGTAATTAAAATGTGGTTTGTTCTAACAAGCGGTTGCGGTTGGTAAGCTTACGATGTTGGCATTAAGAGGGAGATTATGTGGTCTTGCTAAAATGTTCATGAAAGCGTAAAAGGAGATTGTATTGATTGATTATGCTGAAATAATATAGTTGGGTTGAGAAAAAAGGCTGTAGACTGTAGCTACAGGATGTGGTCCAACATGACGAGTGTGTGCGTTTGAAAATGTGATCCTGTCAGTATCCAAGTAGGAGCTTCCATTGTACAAGAGGTCTCATGAGAAGGCTACAGTTCATAGTTCACACTGAGTCTTTCATCTGTCAATCACAGCAGAAGATTAGGAGATATCAAAGGTTGCCGTGTCAAAGTCATATCATCTTGTCATCAACCATAGGGTAGCGGGAGTGCAAACTTCAGGGACGACACGAGAATAGGCTTTTCTCCTTCAGTGCTGACTTTATTTCAGAATGTTGCAGATTTGTAAGGTAGCATTTGCGACACAATCCTTTCATTAATTCACAGGCCATTTTTTCTCCCACACATGGGCTAAATTATAAATGGGCTGTTATTTGTTTACTCCATGTTAGACTGAGAGATGTTCATTATTTATCTGCCCTGACAGGAGAGCCATGAGAAAACATTAAAACAGAGCACAGCCTAACAAGGATGTTGCCAGGGAATTGCGCAGTCATGCACATGCAAACGCAATAATTGACTTTCTCTCAATAAGCTTGTTTTCAGCTATCCAAGAAGAGTGCTTCACTAGAAGCTATCCAAGAAGATGCTTCAGTCAAGAAAACAAGTCCAAATCATGTCCAAAACAAATTAGCGTTTCTTTTGATGATAGCGGTCATGAGTCTGTTGATGCTGCTCACGGATCTGTGGTTCTGATATCCAGCCTTTGTGTTAAGTATATCAGACAGGCTGGACTTCTGAAGCTAATTAGATTTCTTTGTGTTTTCTTCTCAGTCCTTAGAGATGATTTCCGGCAGGCCCCGAGCGATGTGGTGGTGGCTGCTGGTGAGCCTGCTGTGTTAGAGTGTGTGCCTCCACGTGGTCACCCTGAGCCCACTGTGTCCTGGAAACGCAACAACGTCCGAGTCAGCACCAAGGATGATCGCATCTCTGTGAGTTCAACACAAACACTGTACAAGAGCTGAAGAGGTCAAGCTCCCATTTCAAAATAATTGAACATACAGACACAGCTGTTTAACCTCTTAAACTCTGCTGGACCTTCCATGTTGTGCATCCAGGTATCAGTCAAGTTTCCATACAAATTCAGCACAAATTTCAATCCATATTTCACGAAAATGTGAAAAGATAATGAGAATTAATGCCTAAATTCTCATTGGAGCATCACATGGGTATGAATCTACCACTGAAAATAGTCTCAAACAAATGCATTATTTTCTCCTGTTTAAAGCAAACTATAGTGCCCAGCTGAAGAAATAATTTAATCTTTTTTTTTTTAATTGAAAGCCATGCGTTACGTGTATGTCTTCATTAGTGAAATTCATTAATAAATTGCCTTGTGGTTGAGAGCCATAGTAGGCAAGTGAGAATGTACTGAGGAATAGCCTGATGCATGTCCGTTTTGGTCTTTTTATGGGATTGTTTGAAAATGTAACTGGAAAGTGTCTCAGATTCTTACTTTTGTTCTTTCCCCTCATGTCTGGTTTGTGAAAGATGTTTTTTGAAATGTAGGAAATCACAAGTGTTTACATCAGTAAGAGAAGCAGCGGTGGAAGAAGTATTCAGATTCTTTATTTAAGTAAAAATAACAATACCTCAATTTATAAATACTCCATTACAAGCAAAAGTCCTGCACTGAAACTGTTACTTAAGTGAGAGTACCTGAGTATTACTAGCAACATGTACTTAAAGTATCAAAGATACTCAATGCAGACAGTTGTTGTGAGAGTAAGAGTATTAAATATTATTGGGGTATTAATAACTAAACACTATAAAGCATTAGTTAAGCATTAGTAAATAAGGAATTCATCATTTATAAAGCATTGTTCAGACATTAATACACATTAGTAAGTCATTCATAAACACAGTTATAAATGTTTTATTCTTTGTTATCTACACACTATGAAGCAGTTGTTAAGTATTAGTACATTTTTAATTCATCATTTATAAACCATTGTTCTTACGTTAATACACATTAGTAAGTCATTTATAAACATAATTATACATGTTGTATTCTTTATTAATAAGCTCATCTATAATATGCTTAATAATTGTATTTTCTTACTTTATATATGATCGGTTCACTATTTATAAATTAAGTATTATTTTAATGACAAACCATTTATATACGAGTTGTTAATGGTTCGTAAGATCATTTGGAAAGTTTAAGAAAATTATTACATAACTGCCTGTTTTTTTTTATACTTTCCCGAGAAAGAAGATAAACAATCTCAGCATAACTCGTAAATCTACCATTGGCAAAGCCCATAGGATGCTACTAAGACTACCCAAAAGATGCCCCAGCTAACTTTACAGGGTAAAAGCCTCACCGTTACAGGCCTGGTGCCGTTTCTCTGAACTCCTCATCAAAACTCCAACATCTGCGCTTCCAGAGATCTGCTGTGATGGAACCAGCAAAGGGTTGCTTGGATGGTCCGTTTAAAGACACCGATCTTACTCCCCCCCAGTGCTTTGATCAACCGCTAACTTGACATGACATGTAGTTATTTAGAAATGGTCTAATAGTGCGTGTTCATAGATGTTTTATGACACTTAATAATACTGCAATTCATGATTAATTCTGGTAGTTACTAATGGTTAGTAAAGTATTTTGCGTGAGCTCATCTAAAGTGAGGACTGTCTATGTCTCATTAACTACTTACAAATGAAATTGAAAGGCAATAGATATTCTCTAAAATTTGTTAATAAAGTATTTCATGATTCATTCAGGTAGTTACAAAGCATTTACTAGTTGTTAGTAAGTACTTTGTGTGAGCTCATCTGAAGTGTGGACTATCTATGCCTTACAAAGCATTTACAAATGATATTGTAACACACAAGAATCAGTTATCTTCTGAACAGAAAAAGGAAACGGACACAACACAAAGGGATACAGAACATATTATTTATTACAAAATGCCTTTCACCCATTCATTCACAAAAAAACACAACAACACGAGAGACTATTACTGCATAAACTGTACAACTGTTGATATAAAATGAACCATCTACAACCCAACCCGTTCTCACTCCCAAGTCTTCACATATGGACCAATGGTCAAGACCCTTTGTTGTCACTTTATAACACACTTGGGAGTCCCTTAGCATCATAGTTCAATGTACTGGGGAAAGCCCTGTAGTGTAGTTTTTGAATGATAAAGACAGGTCTAGAATATTTAACACTAGCGTAGCACTTAAGCTAACTTACCAACCTACGTTCTGAGAAGTAGTGCTGGGGTACGAAATACACTGTGTGTGATTAAACCCCAGAATAAGAAGAGCTATTTCATAAAAAATACAATTTTAAAAAGTGTCCAGTGAATTTCAGTTATTTGTATCTCTACCTGGGCAGGATAATGAACGTGTGGGGGATCTTTCTTATCTGCCAGTATCCTGTAATCTGATGTGTCAGTCCTGTTGAATGGGATCTGAAGCAGCTGGCCACACCGCGGTCTGATCTCATCATACAGGGTGCATCTTCTCTGGGACTCGCTGCCATCTGCATCCAGCGAAGAGTTGACCTCTAAGCTACAATCCAGGGTCTCAAAAACCAGCCTGCAAGTATAGTGCAGAATAAATCCGATAAATCATCAGTCAATGTTCTTCAAATAAGATCTCATCCCGTTTGTCAAAACTCAATATCATCAACCTGTTGTCTAGGGAATCCTCTTAAGTTTTATGTTACAACGTTACCAAAGATTTATAACTTTACCAGGTAGCATTTAAGCAAGACATCACTACTATGAATTAATTAAATTTCTTAACATTACATTACATTAAATTACAACCAAAAAATACTGAACAGAGTTTACCCATTTTAGTCAAGGAAATTATCTTTAACATGTATTATCATAAATACTGTAAATAAAAATACCTCTGAAGGTACTACATGTGCTTACACATCCAAAAGTACCTGCAGAGATTAGTTTGAAACCACGAAACAACAAAATACTTTTGAACAGTTCCTGACTTCACGCTGCACTTTTAGCTCTCTCCTAAAGGTTACAAACTTTACTCACCGGAGTTTCCAGGGGGAAAAAATCCTTCGGTAAATGACGGCATTCAAAAATCCCGAGTGATGGTGTCTTTACACTTAACACCCGCTTCTGGGCCCGTGTGATCTCGTTTTTCCAACTGCGTCCCGCTTCCTGCTTCTCTCTGTTCTTCCTCGGTGCAGTCTGGCGATAAAGTGAGCTCACACGGCAGAGACTACTGGATGCACCAAGGGTCAAAATAACGCTGCTTACAGTCTATGTTTAAGGCCCGTATTTTTTATGTGGGCTACAGTCTATGGTAAGGAGGAGACGTGGTTGAGAAGGGCGGCTTGACCAGAAACCATACTTTCACTTTTTTCCTATGTTAAACACAAAGTCAATATTGAGTTTTTTTCTTCGGTTGCGTATGGAACGCAAGTAACGTTCTGTTTCAAAACGTTATTCACTAGTTTTATTTTGAAAGCGTAACCGGACTTTGCATATTTATTGTTGCTACCTTGTCCGGAAGTTATATGTTTATTGTTGCTAACTTGATCGCCGAGACGTCCAAAAACTACACTAAAGGGATGTAAAGGTGTTAACCCAGGCCGTAATAAAGTTGAGACTTAAGAAGCCTAACTGAGACTTTCTTCAATCTCATTTGCAATGTTTTGTATGGCTTAGATAGTCCTTACTTTACAGAAAAAATACTTATTAAATAATTTCCTTAAATGTTCTACATGATCGTATGAACCATAGGCGCATATATGGTTTTTCATTGGAATAACACTTTTTATCAAATACAATCATTAAGCACATCATTGATGAGCGTGCAGTGATAGATGATCTGTCTCAGAGAAACGGTACCAGGCCTGTAATGGTGAGGCTTTTACCCAGTAAAGTTAGCTGGGGCATCTTTCGGGTAGTCTTAGTAGCATCCTTTGGGCTTTGCCACTGGTAGATTTAGGCGTTATGCTGAGATTGTTTATATTCTTTCTTGGGAAAGTATCAAAAAACAGGCAGTGAACCTATGTCATAATTTTTTTTTTAAACTTTCCAAATGATCTTATGAACCATTAACAACTCATATATAAATGGTTTTTCATTAAAATAATACTTCATTTATAAATAGTGAACCGATCATGTATGAAAATACAATTATTAAGCACATTATAGATGAGCTTATTAATAAAGAATACAACATGTATAACTATGTTTATAAATGACTTACTAATGTGTATTAACGTAAGAACAATGGTTTATAAATGATGAATTAAAAATTTACTAAAACAACTGCTTCATAGTGTGTACTTAATAAAGAATAAAACATTTATAACTGTTTATGAATACTTACTAATGTGTATTAATGTATGAACAATGCTTTATAAATGATGAATTCCATATTTACTAATACTTAACTAATGCTTTATAGTGTGTAGTTATTATAAAGTGCTACCGTAGAATTTTACTCATGTTTTGTATGAACAATCTTGAAACTTGTAGCCATAGCTGTGAAATAAATGTAGTGGAGTAGAAATATAAAGTAGCATACATAGAAATACTAGTAAAGTAAGTACCTCAAATAGCTAATAATTACAATATTTGAGTAAGTGATTGAATGTTAATATTTCACCATTATTCAGAAAGTACACCAAAATGACTCATACAGTGTTTTGATTATGAAGGATTTATGATTTATAACAAGAGTATCCAAATGTGGATTATTTTTCCACTGAAGGCTGTGATGATAACAGAGTCTCTCAGGGCACCCTGAAGAATAATCTCTTGAGCTGTCACTACGCTATTTTTCAGATGCGTGGGGGCAAACTGATGATCTCTCACACCAGGAAGAACGATGCTGGCATGTATGTTTGTGTGGGAACAAATATGGTCGGAGAGAGGGACAGCGATCCTGCAGAGCTGGTGGTGTACGGTGAGTTTCTGATATTGATGCGGTAAATATTTTGTAGCGGCATGACATTTTGTGGCAGCATTAAGGAACATAAGCTGGATATGTTTAAAACCTGCAGAACGGCCTGTGTTGGTACGAAGGCCGGTGAACCAGGTGGTCATGGAGGAAGAGACTGTCGACTTCCTGTGTGAGGTCCATGGAGATCCCGCCCCCACTGTTCGATGGCGCAGAGAGGAAGGGGAGCTTCCTCGTGGGAGGTGAGAGTTACGGACATGAGCACAGACCAATTGAGAGTCAGACTGGTGATGCACATACAGCATCTTATGAGGCTGAATAAGAAATCCAGCTTTACCAAAGACAAGTCGTGTATTGGATTGTTAACACATGTGACCCAGAAAACATCTTCAGTTTCATTAATTCATGTCGTTCTATCAGTCTGCTAACATAAATTCATAAATGGCAGAGACCAAAAAGGATTCATTAGTTGGGAGAATCCTCCTGTGACCAGTTTCATTCTTTTTTCATCTAAACTCAGTATAATGTATATTTAGCTAAGCCTATTAAATAATAATTTTTTTTCCACTTTCTAAAACGTAATTTGAAAAACTCTAAAAATAATATTTACTTAGAACTAATCACTATACAGTATTGTGTATAGGTTAAAACATGCATTTTACACTGAATGTAGAGCTAAAGTTGATCTATCATATATTGTGCTATCATTTATTTTTTAATTAATTATTGCATATGATTTTTGTGATATTTTCACTCTGCAGTGCTGCTCTACATGAGCTTTTGGGTATATTGTCCCATTGTGGTGCTGACATTTACATCAATTAATGCCAAAAAGAATTATGTAGTGATAATGAAACATAAAGAAGATTAGATATTATTTCCTGAGTTAGTAGAGATTATTTTGAGAGAATAGTTCAGCAATTTGGGAAATCTCACTCATTTGCGAGAGTGAGATAAGAAAATCAATACCACAGTCGCTACAGCCAGCAGTCACTTAGCTTAGCTTTGCATAAAGGCTAGAAACATGGGGAAACAGCTAGCCTGGCTCTGTACAGAGGTAACATTTTATCTTGTTTGTTAATTAGTGAGCTTTAGAGGTGTGGCAGGCAGATTTTGTTACCTTTGGAAAGTGCCAGGATGTTTCAACCTGTTTCCAGTATTTATAGCTAAACATTTATAAAACTCTTATGTATTGATGCAATAACTTGGTTTAGATCATATCTCGAACACAGGCAGCAGTGTGTTCCACCCAGTCATCGGTCCAAACTTGTTGAATCGGACTTCCACAAGGTTCAATTTTAGGCCCTTTACTTTTTAGTTTATATATAAACGATCTACCTGACAGTTGAAAAAGGGTTAAATGCCAAATGTATGCAGATGACACAATTATATATGTCTCAGCAAAAACCCCTCAGATTGCAGCTGAGATGCTTTCAAAAGAACTGGACGGTGTATCACAGTGGCTCCGAAATAATCATCTGACCCTGAACTATGATAAAACAGTCTCTATGAGCTTTTCAATAAAAAGAAAGGTCAATGAAAATTTCAGAATAAAGATTGATGAGAAGGAGATAGATGAGGTACCTGAATTTAAATTTTTAGGGGTTACTTTAGATTCTCATCTAAAGTTTGATAGACATGTAAAGAGAATGTGCAGAACTGTCAGGACAAATTTAAACTGCTTCCGATGAATAAGACAATATATACCCCTTAAGGCAGCACAGCAGTTTATGCATTCTATGATATTTTCTCATTTATCGTATTGCATAACTGTTTGGGGTCAGGCCAACCAAACTACAATTACACCCATTAGGTCATTATATAAACAGGCACTAAAAGTAATGGACCAGAAATCTATAAGATGGCACCACTGCCTCATGCTACGGAAGCATAATATATTGAGTTTTGACAGTTTTGTAAATTTTTAATTTCTAAAACAAATTTTTAAGTGTGTGAATAACCTTGCACCAGAAATATTCTGTCAACTAGTAGAGAAACAAAAGAGCAGAATAAGAACTAGAGGCACAGTAAGTGGAAACTGTATAGCCGCAAAATGTAGAACAACATTTGGTCAGACATCGTTTTCAGTAAGGGGCATACATCTGTGGAACGCTTTACCATCCGAAATTAAACCATTGACAGAACTCAAGGTTTTTAATATACATTTAAAGCAATGATTGAAACTGAAACAACTCTGTGAACAATGACTATACAGGACACAATGCAATGCATACAAACATGATGTTGCATATGTTAGCATGCACAGACATATGCACACTTTTGTGTTCTTGTATTGTTTGTTGAGTAGACTCTGTTTATAGGTATTTCTACATCTACTTCAGTCCATATCTTATTTCATGTATGGGATGTATTTATTGTATGTATTTTAATGGTTGTAAATTTTAAACTCAATACTCTGTAATCTCTGTTTTAATTTTATAAGCCTAACCAGGGACAGGGGTTGCAAATTAGTCATGGCTAGAAACCTGTATGCATGGCATCTACTTTGTATTCTTTATAAAGCAATGTTCTATGCATTTGTCCCTGTCAAATAAACATTAAATAAATGTCAGTATGATAAATTTGAAACTTGAGACAGCAGTCTGTTAGCTTAGCATAAAGAGTGGAAATAGCTAGTCTGGCTTTGTACAAAGGAAACATAATCCGCATACCAGATAGAAGCCCCCTATCCATACAAAAAGTGTAAAAGAAAGTTTTCACTGGCTAGATGTTTGCCAGTTTCCTGCCTTTATGGTAAGCTAACCATCTCGCTTCAGCCTCATATTTACTGTAGGCTTCAGACATGAGAGTGGTATTGACCTTTTCATCTAACTCTCAGCGAGTAAGTGAATAAGCATATTTCCCAAAATGTTGAACTTTTACGGCAGTAGTGAGGTCGGATATGTTGGTTACCATTTTACAGATGACTTAATGGACATAAAGATAAATGGCGACTGCCTTTACAATTATATCATTGTGGTAACACCCTTGTCATAATGCCTCTTGTTCATATATCTGAAAACAAGCACATTGAGAGGATGTCAATTATTGTATTTGCATGTGCATGACAGCTCCATTTCCTGGCAACGTCCATGTTAGACTGTGCTCATGTGTATGTGAAGGTCTGGCTGTTCATCTGCAGTTATACAAAGGGCAGTATGCAGGGACTTATAATTACCTAATGATGCTATAAGGATTTTTATTTTATTTTTTATTTTTTTAAAGTGCTAGTCATATGTTTGTCAGCATAAATGTGCCCACATAGAGAGGATCAGGCAAGGTAGAGAACGGTTATAACCTTACGGTTAAATTCTGCTACAACAGTCAAACACCAGTGAAAGAATTTCCACTTTGAGAACAGGTAATTGTTGTTTTTCATGTTTGCAAAGAGCTAAATTATATACTCTCTTTCATCTTTGTCTTTTATCTTTTATCTTTAATTTTTTTTCATCTTTTGCTTCTATGGTTTATGAGCCTATGAAATAAAGTAACTTATACTGTTTTGATTCATTGTATCCCTAGATGAAGGCTGCTGAATTAGCTTTTTGTAGTCTGGTTGTATTTGGTAATAAATAATTATGCTCTGCAGAGTCCATCTTAACTTCATATTTAATCTACTGTTAATAGATAAATGCTGTTTTTCCTAAATCAAGTGAAAACTCCTTCAATGTATTAAGATTATCTCACTTGTTTGTAATTGTTTTTCAACTGTTTCAAGAATTTTCCTGGCTCCAGTGACTATCTATGGCAGATAAGCCACATTGTTCCACTCGTTTCAAGATAATATCACTTGATTGGTACAGGTTGATTGACAAGTACAAGGAATGACATTATCATCTACCACTGGCAGATTTTCTTCGCTTTCTGTAGATTAGTATGCTCATTTTTTTTTTTGCTTCTCTCTTAGATCTTTCATTATCTTTAATTTTTTCATTTCCAGGTTTGAAATCCGCAATGGCAACAGCCTCCGTTTGTTCCGCGTGAAAGAGCAGGATGAAGGGACATATACCTGTACATCTGAGAACAGTGTGGGCAAGACAGAGGCCTCAGCCATGTTGCAGGTCCATGGTAAGAAACACCTCATGTATATTGCATATCTGCGCGCATCTGACACACACACACACACACACACACACACACACACACACACACACACACACACATACACATACACATACACATACATACACACATACATACATACATACATACATACATACATACATACATACATACACATATATATATATATATATATATATATATATATATATATATAAAAATAAACACACACACACTTAGGCAAGCATATAAAAGCTCTCATACCTAGTGCCATACATACATACAGCCACATGGCAACAGTATCATGCAAATTCCCATTTCCTGTCCAGTGCTCTGTGTTTTTATACTAGGGTATCTTTGTGAGTCCCTGTCCAGTGGTGCTGCCAGGAGCTTATGCTAAACCGTATGGATTATGCCATTTGACAGATGTTTAGTAGATGTGTGCTGTAATTCAGTGCCAGATAGCAGTCCCAGTATTAATAAGACATGAGTCTCTACCTCTCTCTTCCTGTCTCTTTATCTCCCTTCTCTCGCCTCCACGCTCTTTGTCGCCCATTTTCTTTCTCTCTGTGTGTCTTGGTTTAAATAGTCTCAGACGACTTCATCCACTAATGCTTTTATCAGTGTAAATGAAATCCAAACCGAGCAGTGTTCCATTCTCTGTGCGCCTTTTTTTTTTTTTTCTTTCTTTTTTCCTTTTTGGCTCTTCTCCATGCCATCACTGGTTTTGTTTTGTAGCTCAGTTTTTCATCCATCTCATTAATTTTCCATCTCTCTCCATCATGTTTCAAACCCTATCATCATTCCAGTTGGCCCGTTCAGTAAGTTCACTTTCCATCTAATTCTTCTATAAAAAAAGACATGTGTTATGCTAATTTATTTTGTGCTCTCTTCTCTATGCTATTCTTAATGGTTTTTAAATCAATAAACAGTGCCTAATGGTGTAAATACGTTCTTCCATTAGGCACTGAGTTGTTGTCAACATGCCTGTTGCTGCAGTCAGGCATTAAGTAAGCCTCAGACACAGTGACTTAATGTATAGCAGATTAAGGACTTCTATCAAGCACACATCTGCTGTGTAGAGGGGAGTGTGCAGGATACTGTGACTCCATGTAAATCCCTGTCTCATTTGCAGCTACAAGGTTTTTAATTACAACTCAGTGGGAATCTTGGTCTTCGCTCTGAAATAAAGACATGGTTTGACATCAGGCTACATTACTAACTGTTTAAACTATTATTGTATAATTGATTATATTGTATAATTATACAGTAATGATTTAGCTTTTAGGACTATTAATGTTAATAATTTTGCATTGAGACATACATGTCCTTTTACATGGTGAATAATAAAACAGAGTTATTATTAAAGGGGGACTCCAGCCATTTAGAATTGCTCTTTACATTAGAGTGCCCCTTGAGAGACAGGGTAAAAAGATGATTTAAAAAAAATGGTCAGAATCATTGCTTCAAAGGCCTTTGTATGGATCAAACATCATGAATCCTACATTTCCCATAATGCAACTCTGTAGGATTTTTCATTTCAACCTCCATGCCCCTAGTTTGTAACACAATTTATGTTATAAATTTATAGTCTCAAGCTCATTACTGTTTTAAAATGCTGAATATAGATAGTATTATTACTAGTATTAGTTGTTATAGTAGCATCTCTTGTGTTAATAGTTTACTAATTTTAAGATTTTCTTCTATCTTTTGATCAAAAGATGGAAGAAAATCTCAAGTGTGTGTGTATGTAGTTCCCTCCAAAAGTATTGGAACGGTGAGGCAAATTCCTTTGTTTTGTTGTTCACTGAAGACATTTGGGTTTAAGATCAAAAGATCAGTATGAGACAAGAGTTTGGAATTTCAGCTCTGGTTTTGTGGTATTCAAACCTAGCTGTGTTAAACAACTCAGGACACACCACCCTTTGTTTAAACCCACCCATTTTTCAAGTGAGCAAAACTATTAGAACATGTGACTGACTTTTTTATTGCCCATGTGGTTCCTTTTAGGTTGATTGTCCAAACATTAAATAGCTCTGCATGACTAGTTTTCATCCTTGGTTCAAACCTATAAAGACTGCATTTCCTGTAAAGGAGGATAAATCAACATGAAGACCAGAGAGCTGTCTATGGGAGAAAAGCAAGCTATTGTCAAGCTGAGAAAAGAAGGAAAATCGACCAGAGTCATTGTACAAACATTGGGCATAGCAAGCACAACAATTTGGAATGTCTTGAAAAAGAAAGAAACTACTGGACTGATGAGACCAAGATTAATCTCTACCAAAGTGATGGAAAGGGCAAAGTGTGGAAAAAGAAAGGAACTGCTTATGATCCGAAGCATAGAAGCTCATCTGTGAATCATGGTGAAGGTAATGTCATGGCTTGGGCCTGCATGGCTGCTTCTGGAACAGGCTCCTTAATATTTATTGATGATATAACTGATGATGGTAGCAGCAGAATGAATTCAGAAGAGTACAAAAAACATTTTGTCTGACAATTTATGGAGAAATGCATTGAAACTAATCGGGAGGAAGTTTATCATGCAACAGGACAGTGACCCAAAGCACACTGCCAACAAAACAAAGGACTTCATCAGGGGGGGAAAGTAGAAGGTTTTAGACTGGCCAAGTCAATCACCTGACCTTAACCCAACAGAGCATGCATTTCACCTCCTTAAGAGGAGACTGAAGGGAGAAACACTTCGAAACAAACAAGAACTGAAAGAAGCTGCGGCAAAAGCCTGGAATAGTATCACAAATGAAGAATGCAACAGTTTGGTGATGTCGATGGGTCGCAGGCTTGAGGCAGTTATTGCAAGCAAGGGTTATGCCACCAAATATTAAATGTTATTTACTTAAGGATTATTTGTTACTTTACTTTTACTCACCTAAGAATGCTGTGGTCTAATACAAACGGTGATATGTCGTTGTTTAACACATCTAGATAATACCAGGAAATAAAAGCTGAAATACTGAACTTGTGTCCAAGCATTCCAGTATCCATGTATGTGGCATTGAGTCATAGGCTTTCTTGTAGTCAATCCAGGTGGTGCACAGATTGGTCTGCCTGGTCTTGCAGTCTCGTATTACTGCCCATTCCCTTCTGGGCCCTGTCCATGTATTGAGCCATGTGCCTACTCATCTTAGCCACTATGATGCCTGACAGGAGCTTCCATGTTGTGCAGAGGCAGGTTATTGGCTGGTAGTTGGATGGGATTGTTCCCTTCTGGGGGTCCTTCATGATCAGGACTGTCCGTCCTTGGGTTAACCATTCTGGGTGGGTCCCATCCATCAGCAGTTGGTTCATTTGTGTTGCCAGACGTTCATAAAGTGCAGTTAGTTTCTTCAGCCAGTAGGTGTGGATCATGTCAGGGCCTGGTGCTGTCCAGCTCTTCATACCTGCCACTCTTTCTTTGATGTCTGCCGTTGTAATGGTTACTGGATCTTGTTCTGGGACATTGCTGTGATCTGTTCTTAGATCCACTAGCCACTGTGCATTGGTGTTGTGGGATGCCTCTTTCTCCCATATGTTCTTCCAGTACTGTTCACTCTCAGCCCTGGGTGGATCTGATCTTGTGTTATTACCCACTGAGAGTACACTTTGGATGGTTCGGTGGAGAACATCCGGTTTATCCTCCTGGCTTCTGCTTCTCCCTTGTATCTCTTTAGGCGGGTAGCCAGAGCGGTAAGTTTTTGTTTGGCAGTCTCCAGAGCCTCAGATATCGACAGCTTGTTGTATTTCGTAGGTAGCTCTTTCCATGCACCTTTCTGTAGCTCTGACAGCTGACTAACCTCTCTTCGTGTTGCCTTGATCTTGGCCTCTAGCCTTCTCCTCCATGGGGGGAGCTCTTTGTGGCTTGTGGTGTTCATCTTATAGCCAAGCATCTCTAGGATAACTGTTGTTGTGGCGTGCATCAGCTCATTGGTCTCAGTTAAGGCTTTAGTAGGGATAGTATGTAATGCTGCATTCACATCTTCTAGCAGACTTTCAGAGGGTACGTTGTCACTTAGCCTTGGCAATCTTGGTCGTTGTACTTGAGGCTCCAGCTTGGTTATGATCTTCAATCGTAGGTCAGTTGCCCTTATGTTGAGTAATTCTGTGCCATAAGGGTTTGTTGTTATTGGGTTTTGGGACCCAATCTCTGAGTGGGTTTCGAAGCATCCATATATCTCATAGTCTCTGCATATAACCTCTCTCACCGGGATTGCTTGTATAGTAGCATTGCATCAGATCCATATTTTCTGCTCTAGTCCATGAATGTCTTGTTCCAGTAGCCCATTTGTCATCAGGTTGCCCTGGTTCCATTCATCACAAAGACTGGGTACGGATACCGGTTCCGAAGTGGAACAACCATCAGTCACCTTGTCTACATGAATGACATCAAGCTGTATGTCAGAAATGAGCGAGACATCGACTCACTGATCCACCCTACCTGGATCTACAGCAATGACACTGCAATGTCGTACGGACTGTGTGGTCGCATGGTATCAAAAAGAGGGAAAATAATCAGAACCGAGGGAGTTGAACTACCAGAAGGCCACATTACAAATGTTCAGGACATCTAGAAATACCTTGCGGTGCCGCAGGCTAACGGAAACCATGAAGAGGCAGCAAGAAAGTCCACCACAGCCAAACACCTACAGAAATTAAGGCAGGTCCTGAAAAGTCAGCTGAATGGGAAGAATCCGAGCCATCAACACATACGCCATGCCAGTCATCAGATATCCCGCTGGTATAATAAACTGGCCAAAGGAGGAGATAGATGCCACTGACATCAAGACAAGAGAGCTCCTCACAATGCATGGAGGGTTTCACCCCAAATCCAGCACCCTGAGAGTGTACACCAAGCGTAGCGAGGGAGGCCGAGGACTAGTAACTGTCAAAACCACTGTCCAGGATGAAACAACAAAGATCCAAGTGTACATCAGTAAGATGGCTCCCAAAGATGAAGGGCTTAGTGAATACCTCAGGCAGCAGAAACCCGAGGGTGAGTACAAGGAAGACAAAGAATCTTCATGGAAAGACAAGCTGCTGCACGGCATGTACCACAAGAAGTGGCTGATATCAAGAAATCCTACCAGTGGCTGGAAAAGGCTGGACTGCACAGGCTGCACAGGAACAGGTACTCAGTATAAAATCACTAGAGGTGGGGGTCTACCACACCAGGCAGGACCCCAGGTGCAGACTGGGCAAGGATGCCCCTGAGACAGTACACCACATAACCGGGAATAAGATGCAGGCAGGAAGTGCGTACATGGAACGCCATAACCAGGTAGCTGGCATAGTATACAGGAACATCTGCCATGAGTATGGACTGGAAGTCCCAAGGTCAAAATGGAAGACACCTCCTAAGGTAGTTGAGAATGACCGAGCTAAGATCCTGTGGGACTTCAAGATCCAGACTGACAAACTGGTGATGGCTAACCAAGCAGACATCGTGTTGATCGACAAACAGCAGAAGAAGGCTGCAGTGATAGATGTGGCAATCCCAAGCGACAGCAACATCAAGAAGAAGGAACACAATATGCTTGAGAAATACCAAGGGCTGAAAGAGGAGCTAGAAAAGATGTAGAAAGTAAGGGCAACAGTGGTGCCAGTGGTAATCGGAGCACTGGGGGCTGTGACCCCGAAACTGGGAGAGTGGCTACAGCAAATTCCAGGTAAAACATCAGAGGTCTCTGTCCAGAAGAGTGCAGTCCTAGGAACAGCTAAGATACTGCGCAGAACCCTCAAACTCCCAGGCCTCTGGTAGAGGACCCGAGCTTGAGGATGACCACCCCGCAAGGGGTGAGAGGGGGAATTTCTTACCCAAATCACACCTTGTTAGACAGATATTTAATTTAGGGTACATGATCCAGACGAACCTATCAAGAAATAAAATAAAATAATAAAATGCTATAAGTCATAAGACAAAGCGTATGAGACTAACACATGAGAGTTGTTTAGAAATTAGAGCAATGTCTCATGTCTAAATTCACAGAAATCAAAACACTGATTATGAAAATAAGACGTCTTCTGTTTTTGTGAACATGCTCATAGTAAGAGCATTAAGACACAACACAGATGACTCAGATCTCTTGTGTATTGAGCCAAATATGTGTTTGCGTGCTTGTGTGTGTGTAACTGCATATGCACTGCACAGAGATTTGTGATGAGGATGAATCCAGGCCGGAGAAACTTGTCATCCGACAGGCAGCATGAGCCAATTATTCAGATGGGAGGAAGAAGGCGGTGGTCAGTGTAAATCTACAGAGGGTGTGATTATGTAGCTAACGCAATGATCTGACCCGTGCTGGAAATTGCCAGCTCTGCCCAGACCTTTCCTGAAATAACTTAGTAAATGTCAAAAATCAGAACAGCTTGTACTGTGATGATTTGTTATTTTCAGAGGACATGGAGGTGATGTCTCATTAAAGATGAGAGGGCGATAGATAGATCAAAACACTCGGGAGGTTAAGAGACATCTCTTAATTCCTCCTTGCTGATGAGTGCTTTATTGAAACAGAAGTGGTGGAAAGTACCAATTTAGAGCTGTACTTCACTTTATCAGCAATCACTGCATGTTTTACCCCATTACATTTATCTTACAGCTACAGTTGCTAGTTTTGATTTTGATCTTATAAAATTCAATGCATTGTTATATATGTAACTAGTTATTCTCAATGCTTTTGACTTGTGAATGCAGCATTTAGTTTGGGCCTCTTGTCACATTTCAGATGTCTGTGAGAGTGATTCCCCTTCTAAACTTCAATGGAATTCAGAAAGCAGGAATTTGACACATTTTCATGCTGAAATAAGGCTTTTAATGGCCGGTCACACTCATTTTCCTCTTCCAGTACCACCTCAGATTGCCTCGAAGCCCCGAGACCAGATTGCCACCCAGGGGAGGAGCATCACCTTCCAATGCGGCACTACAGGAAACCCTCCACCTGCCATCTTCTGGCAGAAAGAGGGCAGCCAGGTAAGAGGCAGGGAACAAGAGATCCTCCAGTATTGCAGCAACAGCAAAATCCAGTACAGTAAATTCCTTTTTACAAAATCAGTGGATGAGTACGTATGGATACATTTACTTTCCACCAAGCCTCAGGTTGTTACTTATGTGTGAGTGCGGATTTTTCTAAACCTTACTTATCCTGATTTGTTCATCATATATCAGCAAGTAAGGTTTCACACGTTCTTTGTTCTAAAGGCGAGAAAGACTCCCCGCAACATGAACAGGTTTTGTCTGATTTAATCATATTTTTGCAGACACTTTTTTAGGTTGCCCACACTCTTCAAGACACATTTTTTTTTAAGCAAGAGGCGAACAGCACGTTTGTATTTGGCTCAAAGATATGAGTAGAGACAAAGTGTTGGAAAGCTTTGCGGTATTGCGTTGGTGAAAAATGTGTCTCCTGCTTGGGACCGCAGTGTAGGAGAGTAGTGGGGGGTGAAGAAGTACAAAAGAAGGAGGGAGAGGTGGCAGGAAGTACACCAGGTGTGGAAACTGCTTCTTCAGGGCAAACCTGCAGACAAACATTGTCCTCCTTCCATATTGTACGCAACTATAAATACCCTGTTGCTCAACAGCAGCTGGGATCACTGACATGGAGGAGCAGCTTCAGATGTTTTTAGAAGCTAGTTGGAGAGCAAACAGGAAGTTCGGCTACAGATTTTGTGAATAAGCTTCAGTCTGGAGGATGGTTGAGACATGGCTTGGCTGTTTTGTAGAGCTTTTTGCTGTATTTGGGGGATTATTTGTAGCCTTATAACCTTGGTCCCTCCACTAAAGTCTAAGCCTCTTAGAGGAATGAAATGGATGGATTGACTGGATTGACATGCATCCCCTCCCCCTTGTTCATATCCATCTCACTTGCAGAAAAACAGAATGGGACAGTAATGAAACATCTGTTAGTGGGCATCATCCCAAAAAACACCAAAACAAACCATTGCTTACAGCTTTGAACTTTGTTTTAGCCATTGTCGCTGCCATGTTGTTCTGTCTCTTTGGTCTGATATATCTATATTTATAACTATTGGATGAATTGACTTGAATTGAATTGAATTTGTAAAGACAATAACTGTTCCGAGGTGATGATGGTTCCTATTGACGTGGGTGATCCCCTAGTTTTCCTCTAGCGCCATGAGGTTGACACTTGTGGTTTAGCATGCTAACACGCTAAACTAAGATGATGAACTTGGTAAACATTTAACCTGGTAAATATCATAATTAGCATTGACACTGTGAGAATGTTAGCATGCTGACGTTGGTGTTTCATTTAGCTCTGTATACTTCTGTATAGTGTGAAGAACTGAAACATTTAATCAATTAGTTGATCAATAGAAAGTTAATCTACATTTTTTTATTATCACTTATTGTTTGCAAGCTTTCAAATGTTAATATGTGCTGTTTTTCTTCGTCTTCGATACTGTTAAATTGACTTTGGGTGTCTGTGAGGGATTTTTTCTTTTACTATTTTTTACCTGGAGATATTGACAGTAAATAAATAGACAGAGAAAATAATATACAGATTAACAACAAAACAACATATCCAACTAAATCTTTGATAACTAATTCATTCATTCATCAAAAAAGATGAGGATTTTGCTTTTTACTGTCTTATATCAGTGCAGAGTTAATATCTTTGGGTTTGTTAGTTACGCTTTAGCTTTGAAGATGTCACCTTGGGCTCTGGGAATTTTTCACAATTTACAGCTATAAACTAAAGGATCAATTGATTAACTGACAGACACACTGTAGCCTTAGACTCCATTTTCTGTCCTGCTGTCTGTTTGTGAGTTTAGATGTTGTTGTTTCCCGGCCAACCACCATCACAGTCTGGCCGTTACTCTGTCTCCATGAGCGGAGAACTGACCATTACTGATGTTCATCCCGAGGACTCTGGTTTCTACATCTGCCAGGCCATCAGTGTAGCAGGAAGCGTGCTGACCAAGGCGCTGCTGGAGGTAGAGGGAGGTGAGACTTCAGTCCACGCAGTCACGTTTCAACCCGGGGGAGGTTTATTCTTTATTATGCAGCCGCATCAGCTAATGAGGAGAAAACATATTAATTACCAAGTAGGTGCATAACAATAAGGCCCATAAAGAACGAAAAAGAACACAGTTAGAGACCCCATGCTGGAGGAGCAATGAATTTCAATGTTCTTTCTCAGGTAGCATGTAAGCACCAGAGTCTTTGCTCTCTATGCTTATGCTGTTTTTTTTCTGCCAACTAAGCATCTAAATAATTTTCACCCTTTGCACTGGCAAATTTACAGTCTTATTTTCTATAGGCACTTTTGAACAGCTTCCAAATAGTGTTTTTTCTTTACTGTATAGCTAATCAGAAGATAGATGACACCCCTAACATAATATTATGCCTCCTCACCCCTCAAACTGGTAGGTCCTTCGGGTCGTGTCCCGCCGATTATTCGCCAAGGCCCGGCCAATCAGACTGTGTCTCGGGGTGCGATGGCGCAGCTGCACTGCCGTGTAATCGGAGGGCCCTCAGCCAAGATTTCATGGGAGAAGGATGGAGAGAGACTTCAGGGAAATAAACCTCGACTGACCTTGATGGAGAACGGCACTTTGCAAATCACAGACATACAGGTTTGTGCACGTGTGTGTTATTTATTGGAAAGGGTATGAAAAGGATGAGATTTGAAAGGCATTTTCTCTTAAACTGCAAGAACAACTGGCCGATGGAAATGATAAAAAACTGCACAGAATACTGTAAACATTTCTGTCTGATCTCTGACCTCACTTTCTCGGCAGCCCACGTGACAGCATGCTCTTTTTTCCTTTTCCATTATAATTTCCGTTTTGGTTTGTAAAATTATGGTGAGGCTGAGTTTCAAAGACCAATCTCTCTAAGGCAGTGCATATCTCTGCAGCGCAATTATGTGCTCATGCGGTGTGTAATTGTAATGTTAATGAAGGCGCTTGTTTGTAAATGCTAATGTGTTCTGCTTTGATGGAAGAGCAGTCAGTAGCCCCTTTGTGCAATATCCCCACCTGGAGGTCAGTGAGTGCACGCAGGACAGAGAAAAGGCAGCATCATTTCTGTTAATTGACTGGCGATAGATGATTAATCATCTAACCGCCTTTTAATTAAACCTCCTGCCCTGACTATGCTTATTCACTTCCCACTCATCCTGTTTCTCTGGCTTTACTGCTCAGAAAACTTGGAGAATTATGGTCCAGTGCACCACAGAGGCGGGGGAAATCTGCCATGGCAATGTGCTCATTGGAACAGAAGACATGCATTAGTGTGGCATCAAGGGGATGACAAGAGAAAAAAAAAAGAGGGGAAATGGAGATGACGAGTTAGGGACTAAAAATATTTACCCTGCTGATGCTCCTACCCGCCATCAATATTTTAGCAGTAGTTGGGAGTCATCTAAAGAACTTCACCTGCCCGCACGCTGTGCTGTCTGTCAGCCAGAGGTCAACACTGTAGTGGATGATCTCATATGGTCTGATGATAGTTCCAGCAGACTGGCTCTCAGCCAGGACGGGGCTGGGGTGAACACCGACAGTGAAGCGGGCAGGCGTATACAGTTCATAATGTAGGCAGGAGAGCAGGTAGAGTAGAGCGTGGTGTGGTGCTTCATGGTTTAAGCTTTTAGAGCTACTGAGGCCGAGTTGATGACTACTGAGTGAAAATGTTATGTTTTAGCCATGTATGGATTACACTTGAATTTAAGGATGATGGTAAACTACACAGCAGCGGTCAAAGAAATATTCAGGTCCTTTACATAAAGCTGCTATAATAAATATTTTTCAAATGTCTACCACCCAACTCTGCAGTTCCCTTCAGCTCTAATGACCTTTTTGATATTTCAATGTTTAGGTTATATGACCCACAATGTTCCTGTTTTGTTCCACTCTCATTGGCACCAAGCAGATATTTTCAGTAAAAAAAACATCAGGCAGACAGCGTTACATAGTAACTGGTGACCATAGTGGAGCAGTTAGCAGCCAAAGAGCCATATATGTCCCCTAAGGAATTGGTGGAGACCAAACACGGAGGAAAAAGAGAGTGAAAATTAGACTCCCATTCATCGGGTGGACAGAAACATGACTCCAAATGAATGCTGATTCAGACGAGCTTAGCAACAGGTTCGCCATATCCCGTTGAAGAGGTGAGAATACATCAGCGTTGCTTACACCCTGTTTCAGCTGACCGCAAGTTGCCAAAAAATCAGTTACTGGGGGTTTAATGCTTTATTTTACAGGTCCCAAAGTTCCAAATAACTTCCTTTGTATGTCATTTGGTACTACTACTACTACTACTACTAATAATAATAATGATAATAAAATTAATAATAATGATAATAAAATGTAAATTTGATTAATAAACAAATCCAAGACGTTTTCACCAAAGAACTGTGTGTTGATGTGGTGAAATTATAAAGCGAAGAAGAAGACTGTCCTTTGCAATACTAATAATCAATTTCTTCTTCTTCTTGAATAATTTATTCATTAATTTATTAATTTTCTTTTCTATTATGTGCTATATGTTTGCCTTTGGACCAATTTAAATGTTTTGCATTTTCAGCTGACCTACTATACTGTGACTAATTATATCTAGTAATTATACCTGTCAGATAAATGTAGTGGAGTATAACATGCAGTATTTCCCTCTGAAATGTAGTAGAGTAGAAGTACAGAGTAACTCCAAATTGTATGTGGAGTAAATGTGCGATCTGCCAGATGGATTGAGTCTACATGATTTTGCTGTAGACATTCTTGATTTAAACATTCTTACAGATACCTAAATAGATCCTTAAAATATTAAAAAACTTGCTTGCAGCACTTGTTCTTTTTGCTTTTTTGGGGAGTGCCTGTCTCAAATGTTGACTGTTTAACAGGACACAGACTCTGGGATGTACACGTGCATGGTATCCAGCGCCACAGGGGAATCGAGCTGGAGTGGGATGTTGACTGTCAGAGGTACTCGCACCACTCACACTCTGTCTCTCTGTTACACTTCACACTCTGTCACTCTCACACTACACCTCCGTGCTCAGGAAACTACAGACTCCTACTGCCATTGTTCTTAAGAGCACAGTCTGTAGCCATTAAAGGACAAAATTCCACAATTTCAGCAGAATCAGTCTATTGTTGTGGTATAAAAAAATATATATATTTTTGTGTAACAGCAGATGGAGTTTCTTCAGTATCCAAAGTTTCTGAGTTCATCCAGCTTCCAGGGCCTCCGCAGAAGCCTGTTGTGACGGAGGTGACCAAAAACACTGTCACCCTCACATGGCAGTCCAACCCTCACGAAGGTGGGGCTGCTGTCACCTCCTACATCATCGAGGCCTTCAGGTATGCAGTGACACACGGATACAAGGTGGAAGTCCTACTCCCATTCCTGTAGTCTAGAAGGTTTTTGAGTACCATTTGGAGTAATTTTCATTGCATGCTGACAGTTTCTAATGTGAAATGAAAAAGAATCTGAAAACATTATTCTGTGTCACAAGGCAATTAAAACGTGTCTTTGACATGGATCACAAGGATAAATACTCATATGCAAGGATAAGTACTTATAAAGTAAAAACATAATAATAATGCATTACATTTATATAGCGCTTTATCATGGAAACTCAAAGCACTTCACAGTGAAGTGGGGAGGATTCACCTCAACTACCACCAATGTGTAGCACCCACCTGGGTGATGCACGGCAACCATTTAGCACCAGAACGCTCACCACACATCAGCTTGAGGCAGAGAGGGAGGGAAACATTGAGCCAATTACTACGGGGGATGATTAGATGGCCAGATGGCAAGAGCCAGGTTGGGAATTTCTGCCATGACACCGGGGAACCCCCTACTCTTTGCGACAAGTGCCATGGGATCTTTAATGACCACAATGAGTCAGGACCTCAATTTGACGTCTCACCCGAAGGACGGATTCAATTAAAAATACACATATAGAGCTAATAATTAATATAACAGTATTGAAAGCAGCTGTATAGGAAGTAACAAAGTGCAAAAACAGTTATGTACATGTGTTTATCATGTTAATTATAGTTGGGGTGAATAATAATAATGATGATATTAATATCTTTATTTACATAGCACCTTTTCTAACAAGGTTACAGGGTGCTGCACAAGTGAAAACAATAAAATTAAAAACAATAACCCAGAAGGAGCATGAGTAAGTATAAGTATAAACATCAGATAGAACAACCAGGTATAATCACACGATAAAAAAAGGGACATAAAAACACACTAAAGCACATAAAATAAAATTGGTTTGAATAAAAAGAGATCCACTGGCAGGCTTATTATAAATATACTAAGGACCATGTTATGAATAGGTACATATGGACTGAAAAGGTCACCAGTGTTAGATGACGCAAGACAATTAGTGGCCTTCTAAGTTACACAATAACATTTTCAAATAATTTCTAAAAGTAACAAGTAAAAGTTCACACTTCCTATTATAAATTATATAAATCCTGATTTTTAGTCCTAAATATGCATGAAACTCCAAAAACACCATATAAAATCTGTCATAAGATCTTCATAAGTGTCATAAGACCTCCATGCTTGCCTTTTGAGTAACTTTCTCAGGCTTCACGTACAACCGTTTTCACAGGCTATGTAATGCTATCAGACTAGTAAACTGTCTTTTACATGTGATATTGGTGGAATGCCCCTTTTTAATGTTAGTCTTAAAGCCACCTATCCAACTGCAACATTTGTTTGTTTAGTTTGCTATATTTGATAGCTGTTAGAGAACGAACAATGGAAAAGAAAAATGACTCATTATTATAATTATTATGATGTACCA
>NC_060166.1:26898163-26905091 GCF_021292245.1 Micropterus dolomieu | reverse complement strand
TCCCCCCCCCCCCCCCCCCCCCCCCCTTCTGTAAGTTAAAGAATTCATCAAAGACAGTCTATAATTGAGTGGACTATTTAGGTGAATTTCCATCCCTAATTCAGGTCTCACTATCTCAAAAAGGATCTGTATTCATCCACTCACAGTTTCTGTTTCATTCTGTTAGTATTCTGACTGTTCCCAGATAATAAAGTCTTCATTTAGAAACATTAGACTTCAGAAATTACTCCTCTCTGCCTGAGGGAGACACTCCTGTTAAGTGACGTTCCTGCAATGAAACCACAGCACTCACTGCATCAGTATTTAGCCGTGGCATCCTGAGGAGAGTCACAGCAGCTCTAACAACCAACCAGAGGCTTTAGCGAGACAGACAGTGAGTGAAAGAGGAGACAATTACTGCAGTGGTCAGCTCGGCAGCTCTGTCCTGCCCTGAGGCAATGGATCGAGGGGATGCTAGCCTAGTTGCAGAGTTCACTCATTACAGAAGCTGGAGATAGGGTGCAGAGCAAGTGTACAGACACACAAGTACAGATAGTTCCTTGTGGAAAGAGAGCTTAGTGTGGCAGACTTGCACGGAGAGCTGGTGATGAAGATCCACTCACTGTTGCACGCTCCACCACCAACAAATTGTTTGGAAATGTTTGTTTTCAGGCATCAGCAGGAACAAAGAAAGAACGACCAAAAATTATGTTTTCTGTTATGGTATCCCATATTGTGCACAACACATGACAATGCTTCCATGTCATTTAAAAGAGAAGAAATCTTACGCTCCGTACTCACTTACAGATGCAACTTTAGCAACAGCTGACTCTTTTATTTATTTTTTTTTTTTTTTTAAATAGCAAAACTGTTACTCCGGAGAACATTTGGTGAGAAAGGTGGCAGAGGAGAAACCATTGATGACAGGAAAACACTGTGGCCTTCATTGTTGTAATTACCTTGCTATTTTCTCCTCTACCGAGTTGAAGGAAAATGTTAAATTGTGCTCAAGCTGTTTGATAGTCCCCATCCCTGCATAGCACTGGGCTGTTGTATCCTTGCTGGACCCATTCTGAAGCCATCATTATAACCTACTGCAATAAAAGGGATGAATCAAACTAGTCATTGTTCTGTCTGCAAGCTTTGAGAACAGCCATGGGTTTTTAGATGCACAGAATCTCATGGATCCAGAAGGAGTCGATCTATTCATTCAGTCATTTGTTCATTCATTCAATCATGTTTGTAAAGAGCCATTAAAATGTCAACAGATGATTGTCTTTAGGTTGCTTTCTTGCTGAGAGTCAGATGAAAAGATGCTGCTAGATTTTTTTTACCTTTGGACAGAGTTAAGTCAAAGGTCCAGTGTGTAATATTTAGGATCTATTGACAGAAATGCAACATAATATACATAACTTTTTATTACCTCAGACTGAGCCATTTCTATCTAAATACACCGCGGGTCCCCTTACATGGAAGTCGCCATGTTGCGCTACCATGTCTCTACAGAGCGCGTTGTAGGTACCCAGATCCCTATCTGCACATGCGCAAATGTGGTCCTGTCAGTCAAAGCAGGTTACCACAAATGTGCCTGTTCATAATTACTCGTGTGTTGTTGTCTGTTCTCATCTCAGGGCGTCAAATAACGACACTTTCAGAAAGGCTGATAAAGCGTTATTTGATGCAAAAGGTACCCTTCAGTGTCTATATGAGACGCCCTGTTTAGACCTGTAGCTAGGTAGCTAGCTACGTTAGTATAAAAGGCGTTGAGAGCTCGCCAAAGCCCCTTACCCCAAACCTAACCATCACAGGGGTGTGTCTAAACCTAAGTCAGTGACTGTATGCTTGTCGAACGGCTAACCCTACAGCTGTGCACATGCTAGCAGCTAGGATTAGCCTCCATTTTATTGCTACATTTTTGTCATTGTCATCAAAAATGTACTGTTGAATAAGGTTTTCATATCTTAAGTATATTCCTATCACATCATAGTGAACAGTTTCATCTCCAGTGATTCCATTTTTTTTTTTTTTTATCTTGATTTGATAGATTTAGTTAGATCATTCTGAATAGGCAGATTTACGGTAACCTTTGACTGACAGAACCACTGCACATGTGCAGAACAGATTCGGGTTGGGCACTGACACGCGTTTCATCACTACACTGAATACGAATGAAAAACAAGTAGTAGTAGTAGTATTCGTGTCTGGTTTATTAGAAGTAAGAAGAGAGGAAAAATTAGGACAAATGGAGGACCTCACGTATTATTTAGTTCAAGAGCCGACAGAGCGTGTTGGCCACCGTAGCTTCTCCTACGCTTTGCAAAGGGAGGGGTGAGCTGTGAGTGAGTAGTTGGTTGTAATTCGCAACCCTCACTACTAGATGCCACTAAAAACGTACACACTGAACCTTTAAGCTAACTGGCTGCTGGTTGTAGCTTCATATTAAATAGACAGATGTGAGAGTGGTTAAATTGTCTCATCTGACTCAGCAAGAAAGTGAATAAGTGTATTTCCCAAAACTATTGCTTTAAGATCCCAACCAATGCTGAAACAATAATCGCTTATTATAAGTTGCTGGTGATTCATTTTCTGTCAACTGACTATTCTATTAACAGATTGTTTGAGTCATTTTTCAAGACAAAATGTTGTTGTTCCCAGCTTCTCAGATGTGAGGATTGGCTATGTTCTGTGTTTTATGTCATATATACATTATCTGACATGGAAATTTAATGTTTTTGTTTTAACTTTTCATTGACTGCCATCTTATGCTTTGGGAAACTGGACATTTTTCACCATTCACAATTAATCAGTTAATTGACAGATTACGTAATAGTGAAACTAATCTTCAACTGCAGCATTAATCCCAACCCATTTTTGTCATTACTGTAAGATATCACACTTTGCTAGCAAATATTTTCCTAACTTAATAAAAGAAAGTAACTGTAGTTGCCATATAGCATGTGATTTACCCAATATGTCAAATTATGACATTGCCTGTTCCACATTTATATGTTTCTAAGAGTTATGATTAAACCCATTACCTTGTTATCTGAATGGTGGTGATGGCGCATAGATAAGATGCTTGCTTTGGTGTGGGAGACCTGGGTTCAATTCCCACTGTGAGATATTATATCAGACACTTAACCCCTAGTCCCTGAGCAAGACACTTAACCCCTAGTTGCTCCAGAGTCTTGCGACCTCTGACATGTATAGCAATTAACTAAGTCGCTTTGGATAAGCGTCAGCTAAATGAATAAATGTAATGTAAATGTATCTCTAGATAACATGATAATGAAGCCGTGCTCTCAAGACAGGAGTTAATGATAAATGTTCACACAGAGGTCAGCACATTTGCCTGTTGAAACTGTACTTTATAGACAACTGTAGGTTTAATATTCAGCGCTCTGTCAAAGACAGCAAATCTCCCCCTGAAAAAGACCTTCACCTTCAAGTGTAACACTATCATCTGACTTTTTCCCAAATCCTTAAATAAATAAATCATGATAAAATCCACTCATTTCATCTCACGATATTGATATAGTTGTATCATGATTACACAAAATGTTATTGATATTTTGAGATAATTAAATGTTTTCTGAGGACAACCTTTTTTCCCCCTCAGCCAATCAGTGGGTAGCACCTGGCAAACAGTGGCAGACCACGTGAAGCAGGAGAGGCACACGGTTGTCGGACTCTTCCCCAACACTGTTTATCTCTTTATTGTCCGAGCAGTCAACTCTTACGGCCTCAGTGACCCCAGCCCGATCTCTGAGCCTGTCAGGACGCAGGGTGAGTTATATAAGCAAAACTCATCCTTTACTGATTATGCTTTTACATAATATGAGTCCTACTGTACAATCTTGATTTCAGTTTATATTTGTTTATAGCAAGAAATTAGAGAGAGTGCAAGGCTGGCACCAAGATAATATGCTACATGGTTTAGAAAAAATTGCTTTGCATGTGCTGTCTCATAACTAATTGCTTTCTCAGTGTGATGCTCTTCTGCCCTGAGCAATGTTAAATTTCATCAAAAAGATTTTCTTTTTTTCTTCTTGCTGAATAGCTGCTAGTCAACTGGGGTTTTTTTTTGGCCTGGACTGAATGGATTTCTTTGTTGTTTCAGATGGGAGTCCTACAGAACAGGGTGTGGACCACAGACAGGTGCAGAGAGAATTAGGAGAGGTGTCTGTCTACCTGCAGAAGCCTGTGGTTCTGTCTCCTACCAGCGCCAAGATTTCTTGGACTGTGAGTTGAATACTTGGCAGATGAAAAAGTCTACTTTTCAAAGTCAGCCTGCGATGTGCGGAGGACACGCTAATCTCTGAACATTAACTTCAAAAACTCCTCCAAACATTATGTGACACAAACAGATTAGCTTGAAGTTCAAACACAGTTGGTTCTGTTTTTGATTGATGTAAATGTGAAACTTTTTCTCTGTATTTTTTGTTTATCCCCAACCTTTTGTCAGGTCGCCCTTCAGTCTCGCTACATTCAGGGTTATCGTATATTTTACCGGACTATCGGCAGCTCCTGGTTGGTCCAGGATGTGGAGGCCACGTCTGACCATAGCACTATTTTAGTAGATCTTCACAGCAATACAGAGTATGAGGTCAAGATACGCCCTTACTTCAATGAGTTACAGGGACATGACAGCCTTATGGTTCTGCTGCGTACACCTGAGGAGGGTAAGAAATGCTAATCACTAATTTTGTTAGTTTCTGTAATTATCAAGTAAAGCTGAGTAAAGTATTTAAGTAACAGTTGATATTATTGGCCTTATAGAATTAGATGAGAATATTGTGATGAAACAGTCTGGCCAATAACTCCGAAGTGGAACAACGAATTGTTTTTTATGTGGATCAAACAAGTGAGATATGAGGTGGTAATTAATGACATTTAGAGGTGCTGGTAGGTGTATTGTGTTACTTTGGACAGAGCCAGACTAGCCGTTCTCCTCTATTTCCAGTGTACGCTAATGTAGGTTACTGGCTCCTGGTTTTAGCTTCATGCTATGAAGATTGGTATCAATCATCTCATTTAACTCCACCAAATGTCAAAATATTCCTTTAAATGATGTCAACACTAACATTAGAGAACTTTTGCTTGGATTTTTTTGTTAAAACACAATCAAGAGAACATTTTCATGTAGATTTTAATGAAATTAAATAAAATTAGACCAAAATAATGTACAAAAGTAGGTAACACCTTAGTTTATGTCCATAATTTCCTAAAAATTTCCTATTAATTCTCTAAAAGGTTCCTTGAAATAATATTTGTTTTTTTGGAAAGTAATACAGAGACAGTGTTCAATTGGTACACTTCAAATTAATTAATTTGCTAGCGTAATTAGGAGAATATTTTTGTCAGTGCACACAGCAGGTCAGCTGAGCATGCTTTTCTATTAATAAATAATGAATGAATATTTACTTGGATTTAAACTGAGCTGTTCTTTCAAGGACATTCCTATTTTCCCAAATTATTGTATCAAATTACATAGTTCTTTCAAGGAAGCTCTGTGGACATTATATTATCCGGAAATTGCGGACCTGGTAAATTGAGCATTACCATAACACTGATATCAGTTAATAATAATAATAATAATAATAATAATAATACAAAAAATATTTTCTGTCTTATCTCTTTCTCCAGTTATAAGTGCACCTCCACAGGCTGTATCCGTGGTTCAGCTCACCAACAGCTCCAGTATCAGTGTGTCCTGGGAGCCTCCGCCTCATAATACTCAGAGTGGCATCATTCGGGAGTACAAGGTGAGACTACAGCTGTCAGCATGTGACCACACCCGACACCTGAAACAACACCTGATTGTCTGTCTTATTCTCTCAGGGTCATTTCTGCCTTTCAGATAGACAAATCTATGATGTTTGTAGTTGTATGCAGTCATTACTCAGTGTTGCTGTTTAGATACTTATGAAAAACACTGATTTTAATAAACAATTACTAATTATTCACTGCCTCTTATCTCTTATGATGCCAGTACATGCGCTGCTACCGCCCAGAGAGACTCAATTTTGTCATCAGATTCTCGGCTGAGTGCTGACTGTCCCCATCATCTGTTTGCTCTGTGAAAAAACATTGAGTTCTGATTATCTGTCTCTGAGCATGAGCACAACGCTGATTACTAATCATCAGGCTGCTATTGCAGGGAAAAAATAAGAACACACAGTTCTATTGTTTTGATTTATTCTTCCCATCTGCGTCTGCTTGCACAAAGTTATGGGAAAAGTCTGATCATGAAATGCCAGATATTTACGTATGTAGAGGCTCATCAGCCGAAGACAAGGATCACGCTTAATCCCCTTAGACATTCAATTTGCTGAGAACCCCTTACAAGCCTCCCGTGGCTTAAATGTTAAAAATTAAATGTTGCATTGGTAGTGTGGCATTACAGGATACATTCTAATCACAACTCTGAAAGTGTACTCATTAATAAAAAAATTGATTCATTGTACATTATGCAGATTATACCAGAGGCGGAAGGTAACTAAGAACATTTACTCAAAACCAAATATTGTATGTTTTACTCCACTTGCAAAAAAATTAGTAACTATTATTGTATATAAATGAAGATTTTTAGATACAAAACTAACAGTAAGCTATTTTTTTTAAAAACTCATAATGATGACTTAGATTAAATAACTCATCAGTATTTAGCAGACTTGAGATTAGCTTCCAAACATTCTGCAGTGTGCTTTTATTTTGAAACTAATAGCATTAACATTTTGCTGGTCATTTTGTTTATTTAAGTTGAGACTATGTAACTGTTTGACAGAAGAAATAACAGCAGCAGTAAATGGGACCATTGTTCAGCTAAATATGTAAATTAAGGGTCTACTGGAGTTGCTGGGGCCCTTTGCTGCATGCCATCCCCTCTCTCACCTGCCTTTCCTCTCTATCTCCACTGTAACTATCAAATAAAGCTAACTCCCCCCCC
>NC_060166.1:26869342-26898143 GCF_021292245.1 Micropterus dolomieu | reverse complement strand
ACCCCCCCCCCCCCCCCCCCCCCCCCCTCCAAAAAGACTTTCTTAAATAGGACTTTGAGCTTTGGGAACTTCATATGAACATTTGTCACTATTTTTGACATCTTAACAATAATTTACTGAAAAAACAACCCATCTTGAGTCACATAAAACGAATATCAGTGCACTTTTTCATGGGAGAGCAACACATTTAACACATAAACCGAATGCCAGCCGGCACGTATTTTTGCCACATCAGGATTTTAAATCTGGCTTTTAACTGTCATTGTATTGACATCTCTTTCTCTTTTATCTCTGCTGCATCTTTGTTGTCATCCTCCATCAGATAAAGCTCCAATGCCAAAAAAATTTAAAAAGTTTTTATTGGAGTCTGTCATATTATAATAACAGGCCACATCTTGTCACAGGTTGTGCAGGATAAATGAATGTCTGTGTGTTTACATGTTTTAAGATTAAATCATTAATCCCCCATCTCTGATGTCGATCAGGTCTGGTGTCTAGGCAGGAGCATGGAGCAGGAGGACCATATAAACCGAACAGTGGACGGAGCAGTTCTGTCCATCCTGATTACAGGCCTGCTGCCTGACGTCCGCTACACCGTCTTGGTGGCTGCTGTCACCAGCCTGGGTGTGGGCGCTCAAAGCCCACCTGTCAGCCTGCTTCTCAGTGAGTCACTCAAACTGTTACAGCTACTACAGATAGAGAAATATGGCAAGAGGCACTCTCAGCAGTCTTAGTTTACCACCGATAAGCTGGGTCTGGAATGTTGATTATGCTGTGTGAATGACTTTACAACAGAGGCATCATCAACACTGATGTTGTGAGTGTGAAAAAGTGTTAGTCAAGAATCAGAGACATTTATTAAAAGTACATTTTAAATGTTAGCATTTATTTAGTTTGGATAATTAATAACACATTTGATGTTATTTGGTGACATTTCAAAGTAAAACGGAGATCTTTTTCTTCTTCACTTTACGTTCTGCTTTTGAAGGAATAGTTTGACATTTTGGAAATAGGCTTATTTACTTTCTTGCTGAGAGTTGGATAAGAAAATAGATACCACTCTTATATCTGTATGGTAAATATGAGTGAGTTTAACATGAGCCAGCAGCCGCTTAGCTTAGTATAAAGTCTGAAAACAGCTGAAAATAGCTAACAAAAGCTAACAAAATCTGCCTACCAGCATGTCTAAAACTCAGTATCTTGTTTGTTTAAACCATACAAAAATCACATTGCAAAAACGATGACACCACAGGTGTCATTTTTACAGTGCACTTTTGGTCCGGGTTAAACAAACAACATATAACACGTTCATTTGTGAGCTTAAGAGCTTTTCTACCTTTTTACAGAGTCGGGCTAGATGTTTGACCTCATGTTTCCAGTCTTTATGCTAAACTAAAGTCAGTTGATTAGACACGGCTAAACGAAAAAGCCACATACAGTTCACTTCCAACAAGAATGATTAGTGCTTGTTGTTTTGCTTCTACTGTGATTAAGTTTTTTGTCTGTTTTAACCGTGTTTACTGTTGATATACGATTGGGAGTGTGTACAGGGTATTTTATTTTTTAAATTGACCGGATTCTTTATGGCGTTACTGTGTTTGAATTCCTGCCCGGTGCTACTTGACGAGGCTTCTGTCAAAATTACACTGGCTGCGTATTCCCTCTAGAGCGCAGAGACACTTCTGGGACATGCTGCAGCACTTCTGGTGTGAGCACAAGCATTGACTAGAATGGCTGAGATTAGCTCCGTCAGCCACAGACGGACTCAGTGGACTTTCAGAGTGAGTCCAGGGTCATGTAAACTTGGTATAAATGACTTGAAGTTTCGCCCCCACTGTGATGAGAGTATAGCTCTGCCCCCTCTGTCACTACATTGTTGTTTTATCTAATCTAAATGATACAGGATGGCATAAAAGGTCACAATAACAATGCTGATAGGTCTCTACTTTGTCTTAAACTCTACTACTTTTCTTTTAGCTCTCCCACCAGACAAGACTTCAACGGCCGTGAAAAAAGGTGGTAACATCAGCATTTCAGAGCAGATCACAGGTGTAGTCCGCCAGCCAGCCTTCATCGCAGGACTGGGCGTGGCTGCGTGGTTGGTGCTGATGGGCTTCACTGGTTGGCTGTACTGTCGACACCGCAGGAGGAAGCAGCTGGGACACTATACCACATCCTTCGCATACACACCAGCAGGTACGTGGTAAAGGCTTTGACTTGTCTATCTTTATCAGGTTTTAGCATCATAACAGGTGTTTGAAGTTTTACCTGGAATATCTCACTAAAGAGGAATTTCTGATTACAATGTTGGGGATTTTTGATGTCAGGGAGATTGCTCCTTAAAAATGTAAAAAGCAGGATGATTTTCAGAACTCTTTAGATGTTACATCTTATTCATTAAATAGCTCTGACTCTGAAAGATTGCAGCTGACTCCTCCCACCCCGAATACAAACTGTTTCAGACTCTCTCCTCTGGCAGGAGGCTGCGGTCAATCAGGACCAAAACCTCCCGCCACAAAAACAGTTTCTTCCCGTCTGCAACTAGCCACATTAACAAGGCCCGGGTCCCCCACTGACACTCACCCCTTGCAAACGATACAAATGTCTCTGCACATGTAAATACCGTTTCATCTTGTGTCGGGCTCAGATCGCACATATTTGTTGTTGATTGTTGATCTTTGTTGTTGTATATTTTTATTTTGTCAGTTTATATATTTATATGTACACAATATTCTCTTCTGTTACATTACTTCTGCATGGCACAGACCCAGAATAATGCACATGTATATATATCTGCAACGTTGTTCTTCAATTCCATATTTATATATTTCCACATTTATTTATGTTGACTGTATGTTTGTCTACTTGTGGCACCTTATCACCACAGCAAATTCCTCGTATGTGTAAAACACTACTTGGCGATAAAGCTCCTTCTGATTCTTATTCTCTTGTTCATAAAAATGGTGAAGTTACAAAGAAAAAAAGACTTCAATTGTTGTACAGCAAACCTTCAGCTTTGGTTTTCAACAAGTGACAGTGACAGAGTTTTTAATAGGCTGCTGGGCATATCTCCAGCAGTGATGAATGTTTTCTATTAGTTTGTATTTCGCAAGGTGCTGCATGCAATTTCATTACAAATTCAGTTAATTAAAATGTATTTATCCCCACTGGGCAGTTTTTAAGGCTGTAATATAGGAAAACACTGAAGCATATATAAACAGTAACCGCTACATGCAGTTTCTTTTGGAATAAGCCCTTTGGCACATGAACACATAAACACATCAGTTGTTTTCTGACTTTGAGAGATATTTGCTCATTTTCATAAATACTCAATGGACAGCCCAGAGATAAGCAAAACATATGCCGTTTGATTTCCCCATAAATATTCCACACCAACTATTACTGCCATACTATTAACATACATATAAACATTGTATTGATTCACATTTTTGTATGGATTCTTTTATCATATTGTTAATTTAGATACCACAGACTGTAGATACAGCCATAGAAGCATTTAAACAAATGACATGTGCTTTTTTATATATTGCAGATATACTGTGTATAGATCTGTTGTGTGCCTCTGTGTGTATGTAGGGCAACAGTGTATCTAAATAAAATGTCTACTAAAATCAGCCTTCTTAAAGATCCAATATGTAAAATATGTACATAATTTTAGTTTAAAAAATTAACTTACATTATCATTAGAATGAGAAGAAGTAGCCTAACAGTTCTGACATTATATAGAACACGGCCATGTATTGTGTCGCAGAGATATCTTCTAAAGCATGCTACTGAGCTAGCCGCATCCCGCCCTGTGTTGTAATCGTAGATTGTCTAAAACATGGGCATAGTCTGTGTGATGTCACCCATAGGTTTCTAAAGAGCCGCTTAATGTGACCGACGCCATGTTGGCAATGCCTGACTTCACCCCCCACACAGTTATCATGAATGGGGAAATTAGCAATAGAGACCAAAACAGTTTTTGTACCAGGCAAAAGTATTTCTGCTGTAAAGTTAGGCGTTTTAACGTGGCGGACCATGGGGATTGCCTTGCTTTTGGAGCCGGCCTCAAGTGGCCATTCAGTCAACTGCAAGTTTGGCGCTTCCATGTTGGCTTCATTTTTCAGCCCCAGGGATGATAGTCGGGTAGTATAGCTTAGGTCTCTCCCTGTTGTTTCAACTGGGAGATGTGTGCAAGCTGCGAGTTCACTACGTTACAAAAGCTCTTTTAGCTTTTTTAGTCTTGTATATAAACAAAATGAACTCAAAATGTCAAGAAACAAATGTTGTCCCATATTGACAAATACATATTCTCCGTGTAAAAATGCACACCTTCTGAATTCAAGTTTCTGTCTTTCACCAAATTTCATGCCATGTTAACTCAGTGTAAATCACACTTCATTCGAACTTGACAGAAACTAAATAAAACACAGTTCCAATAATCACCAACTCTGGTTTGGTGGAAGTTAACCCTTAGTTCACACACTTGTAAAATGGTCTGGCTCTACACATTGTCGCTGCCTCTCTGATGCCCGACCTCCCTCTCAGTCCTCTCGCGATTGACTCCTCTTCTGTCCCCGCCTGCACCTGCTGTGTCGCTGTTGTCCCCGGGGTCAGAGTCCTGGTCAGATCTGCTGTAAATCACCTCGGTAGTTGGCCTCTGTTGGTCATGGAGGCTTTGTTAAGTCCTGGATCACTGGGAGGCTGCTGATCCCAGTTCGGTTGCTCAGCTGATATGTGATATGCCGCCCCCTATTTTTAGGGGTATTTAGAGTATCAATTAAACATGTGGATAGTAGTCTCAATTCTTACACGTTGTTCCTTTAAACCCTGTATTGACCCTTCAGTGAATCTTTTGAAAACTTCTGACGAAAGCTTTATATTTTCTGCTGTAAAACAAGATTTATAACTACAAGCTTTTCTTCTTCCAGTTGGTTTTGCTCATGGTGAAGGATCTGGAATCATCAATGGAGGGTAAAAGATTATGATTTGATTCAGATCACTTTTGCCTCTGTGTATTTTACTGTGTATTTTAAAAAGAAAATGTATTAAAAAAATCTAATCCCACCTCTCTTTCCAGGCCTGGCTTATTAGGATCAAATATGGGCAACTACCCCTGGCTAGCTGACTCTTGGCCCACTCCAAATCTCGCTCATAACAGCAAAGAGTCTGTCAACTGCTGCTCTGGGAAACTGGACTCAGACAGATATTATAACGGTAAGAGCTCTCTGACTTTGAATGTAATCATTTTAGAATACTCAATAGATAATTGTCATGTAAATGAACATTTGCTTGTCAGCAGTTGGTATCGTCAACTACCCGAACCAGTCAGAGAAACACAGCACAGCGTCCAACGACAGTCCCATCTACAGCACCATCAACACAGCTGCTGAGGACGACCTGCTGGCGTACTACGACACCTATTCGAGTACGTCCTACACCCAGGGTCCAGACCCGTACAGCAGCAACCCAGTACTGTCAAATAATGGCCTTGTGGGTCTGGAGCAGGACCTGGACCAGTGGACCATCCAGTCTGGTCACTCTGGGTCTGAATATGCCAAGCTCCAGTACACCAAGAAAAGCAGTGGTGAGAGTTTTTCTGCCTATATAATACATTTAAATTCATAAAACAGGGAAGACATGTGATTAAATCTCACCTTTTTTGATACAGTTTGTGTGGAATTATATTTTTTTATATAATAGCATCTTTACAAAGGAAAATCATACTTTTTCTAACCCCCTTAACCCTATATGGAAATTTAGAGTCATTTCAAGTGAAGTTAGTTTTATCAGGGAATTACTGTGTAATGTAGTATGAAGCTTGAGACTTTTTGAATAAACTTTAAATTATAAATACAATGTACACTTCACATCAGACATGATAATTGAAAAATGCTAAAAAAAAATTTTTTTCCACAATAAAAAATGGGATATGCAAGAAAATTGCTGAAACATCTAAATAATGCAGGTGGAAAAAGTGATTAAGGCCAGTGAAAACAGATTTGTTACTGAGACAAGCTTGCTCCTGCTTCCTGCTTTTTGAAAGCAACGTCATCTTCCCACTGCCACTCATTATACAATGACTCTGCTCTAAGAAGTCCAAAAAAATAACACAAGTAATTGCATACAGTATGGCAACAGGTGAAAATTCCAATGTATGGAATAGTGTATATGTCGATATAAGTATTCATTAAAATAAGATAATGAAATACCATAATGTGACAGATACAGAATAATTATTGGTGCTTTTCCAATAAAGAAGGGTTTTAAAAGCCTGTATTTTGCTGAGGATATTTATCATTTAGAATGAGCTATGGTTTCAGCCTCAGGGTCAGGGTGGAGAGAACACCCTGTACACTATCTGACATATTGCATTTTGTTTTCATAGATAAACTGAAAAAGCAGAGGTCCACCGGATCCTCGTCTAAGTCAGCCCCTCTCACCTGGGTGGATGTTTTGTCACTGCCTCTTCCTGCCAACACAGACAGAAGTCATACAAAGACAGGAAAAGAAGAAGAGCAGCACAGGTGAGACCTTTTTTTGTACCTCCTATAAGAACACAATTGCCTTTTGTACTGTGTGATATTCACTCATTCAGTTTTTATTATTAGCATCAAGACCTCTGACTTCACCTTCATGACAGAGAGAGTTAAGGCAGATGGATATCAAACCTGCCCTGTAACTCTGCCAAGGCTGTCAAACAAAACTTAAGTGAAGTTTGAAATCTGGGGAGTTTTCAAATTAACAACAGTTGTGTCTGCGGGCAGTGAGTAGATTGTGCTTTGGGGTTACAGAGGGGGGGCGTTTCATCAAAACTAGTTCTGACAGATTAGATTGCAGACATAACAGGGAGGGCTGTTCTGACTGTGCCGTGTCTTTTGTAATGACATTAGCCGCCATCTGACAGTCTGGATTAGTACTTTCTACTTTCAATGACATGTCCGTCATTAAATTAGCCCTGACGGCACTGAAGTGACAACAGAAATCACGGAGGTGGTTCTTGCTCTCTCTAACTCTATTTTAATTCCCTTTTTCATTTATATGAATGCAATTATTTTTTTTAAGAATTCTTTCTCTACCCACATATATTTTTTCACATGTTTAATATTTTTAGCCATGTTAGTGGTCCTCGCGACCCTGTACGCAGGATAAGCGGTTGACAATGTATAGATGGATGGATGTTAGTGGGATATCTCTATGGAAGGCAATGTTGGTTTGTCTGTCCAAACTGAAATATCAGATGGATTGGCATTGAATCTGATAGAGACATGGCCTAGAGGATGTATCCTCCTGACTTGTGTGATCCCCTTGACATTTCCTCTAGCCTTACTAGCACACTGACATTTATAGAGGTTTTGTGTGAAATGTCTCAACAACTGTTGGATGGATTGACCTAAAATTTGGTACAAACAAAGCAAATTTGTAAAACCTTTGGTGATCCCTTAACTTTTTATTTTGTGCCATTATTAGCTGAAATGCTTTGCTTTATCACCAAATACGTAAAAAACTGATATTATCATTCAGCTGCTTTTGTGTTTAGTGCTAATTAACAAATAAATTAATGTTGGCTTGCTGTCACCCTAAACTAAGATGATGAACATGGTAAACATTGACAGTAGCATTTAGCTCAAAGCACTGCTGTACAGCCTTTCAGAGCCTGCATGCCTGTAGACTCTTATTCTTGTTTTCTTTACATTTATTATATGAGCCTTCACATGCTCAGCGTTTCCCTTTCAGACACTGCCATTACTCATTGTCCCTCTTTTTCCAGCTCTGAGGAGGAAGATGAAGACTGGTGTCCCCCGCTGCCTGCCAGAACCTACCTGATGGACACTTCAAGGGAGGAACTCTCAAGCCTTCCCTCCAAACCAGACGAGCCGTCAACGACAATAACACTGACGTCCCCCCTCCAGCGAGACACACACAAGCCCAGCGACAGTCCACGGCTACAGCATTTTGACCTCTTGGCCCGTCACCATTCAAGCTCCCTGGTCTCTCAGTCAAACCCAGATCTTTTTACAAATGCCAATGAGGTGTACCACACCCGCCAATGGGCAGAAGATTTCAAGGGGGAAAGCCTCAGCAAAGGTCAGTTCAAATTCAGCTAAATGCGTGACAACTTTGGAAGTGACTTCCCAGGAGGCAGCGCACAACCGCCACAGTGTCATGTATAATTTAGTTTATGATGTTACCTAACAGAAAGTATTTGTACATGAAAATCATGTTGCATTTAATCAAAGTGCAGCTCAGTGTTCTTTAGTTTCCTCTAAGTTTCCTGAGGATGACATCAGTGTGCTCTCTTGTCAGGACAATCTGCGGCTCCTGCTGCCGAGTTGAGCCCCGCAGCCCAGGCGCACAGATCCAGAAGTAAGAAGAAAACTCCAAAGGATGGACAACACAGGAGAGAGCTACACAGCCAAGCAGGTATAACACACTCTTTGTAACAACAATCTAACTTCTGTTTTGGTTTGGAAAAAAGAGAGAGAGGAATATTACTATTCACAAGATTCTTTTTAAGCATTTATAACCACAGTAGCAGCCTGGCTCTATGGATGGCAACATTGGTCTGGCAGTCTACCAATTGAAATATCTCAACAACTATTGGATGGCTTTCCATGATGTTTTGTACACAGATTTATATGCCCCACAGGCTGAATTGTAATTACTTTTCTATTATTTACATTTCACATATGTGTGAAACTAATAACATTCCGATCAGCCTTACCTGCACTTTGTGTTTATTGCCTATTAGAAAACGTTAGCATGCTAGCGTGCAAAAATAAGATGGTTAACATGGTAAACTTTATACTTGCTAAACATCAGCATGTTAGCATTGTCAGTGTGAGCATTTTAGCATGCTGCTGTTAGCATTTAGTTCAAAGCACCACTGTGTCTCACAGAGCTGCTTTCATGGCTGTAGACATCTTAAATGTAAACAAATCCTGGTAGCATTATTTCAGGTCTAATGATAATAATGATGAAATCATCTCCTCTAACTCTAGGCAAGAAAGCAAATCTGCAGATTTTCTAAAATGTCAAACTTTTGCTTTAAAGCCATATTTCTGTTTGTAGTTTATTAATTACCATTGATCAATCTTATGCAGAAATTCCCCCTTCACCAGCCCCTCCCACTACAGATGATTCCCTGCAGCTCTTGGCTGATGTTTTGAGCCGCAGCCAAACCGACAGCGAAAGAAAAGAGGGGAGCGATTTGCCTACTTTTCAGAAGAGGGGAGAACATTTCTCACCCCAAAGGAGAGGAACTACAAAGTGGTCGTCACAGGGTAAGCACAAAAAGTGATACTCACCTCTCTAACATCATTCTATGTCAAGGATAGATGATAAAAGAACAAATGCATTTTGCTTCAACAGCTGGAACCCAAATATATGTTTATTAGTATTATTGTGATGCTTCAGACAAATCCGTTTGACTTAAAAAGAACCAACTGCCACCAGTGAATGAACAGTTATTAATCTCGTAGTAGTAGATCTGCTTTTAGTAGCAGGGGGTCTATTTTTAATCTACTATATCACTTAGGGTTTAACCTATATAAATACAGCTGTAACTTTGAGTGATTTGTTTGTCATCCACAGATGAAAACGTAATCCCGTATGGACAGTCCAGTTTCCTGCCCAACGTCCAGATGTCAGGCTATGGGTCCCTGGGTGGAGGAGTCTTTTCACGACCCTCCACCGCTGGCCGAAGGAAAGATGAGGTATGTCTAGACTTACAGTAGGAACTGCTGAACAGACATTGTGTCTGTATAGTGTGGGGTCACCGTCAGTTCAACAGTAAACTGAGGGCATTTTGAGCTGCTTGTCAGCTTCGTTGAGACAGTGGGTAGCAGGATTTTCCCATGGGTTTTGAGCAAAGGCCAAAAGTAGTTATCTAACAATGTGACTCAGCATTTTGCAATTCGCTCTAAGTTGAATACAGTACTGCATAAGCAATTGCAAAATGATTTGGGTGCTGTCCCCAAATTTTCTTGTGTGTAAATGTACAGTACATATGCACATAAATAAGGGTGGTGTTTGAAAGAAGCGTTTATGCTTATGCATAATATGCTTATTATGCTTTAATAGGTAAAGATGAAATAAATTATTAACTTAATACTCAAAATCTCTCTTCTGAGAATTAAACACACTTCCAGTTGGCTTGAAAGATAAAAATGTTGTAGTTTGCTCACTGACAGAGGTGTTGTTATGTTTTCACAACTGAGAGAAAAGTATTAACATAGATTTGTAATCACAGATACACAGTGCAGACTTACTTGGCTACTGCATTAGAGCCTGACCTAAATTTAAGCACTGCCAATAAAATCAATCACTATAATATATAACAATATAATATTGCTAACACAACCATTATATGGGTTTCCATCCAAATGTAGTACACATTCTAACACAATTTCCAGAAAATTGAAAATACAGAAGAATTATCATTGTGTTTATATACATAATTCTCCAGTCAAGATTACATAACTTAAAGAGAGCAAGTCCTTAAAGGAATGAAAACAATGTGGAAAATGTGATGGAAATATTATTGATTGTTTGTTTTTTACGTGTTATATTTGAGGAAGATTATTCCTTCTCATCGCTCCACACAGTTCAGTGTGTTTCCATTGCACTTTGTGGCATTTTGTGTTTATCCATACACCAACTTTTCCATGTCAACCAAGAACTTTTTCTCTGAATAAGTTTTTATGTGCATAAAAACTGGTGGATGTTTGTCCACCAAAGAACATGGACAAGCAAATATTTTAGTCACAATTTAAGAAGTTAATATTACATTTAAGGGAACCTTATTAAAATGTTTGTGTTAATGAAAACAAACACTGTGTTGTGTTTGTTTTCTTCCAGAACCTCATATAGACAGACGGCGATAACATGACCTGACAAGCTCCTTTTTCCACCATGATTTCCTGTCTATGCGAACCACCAATCTGTTGCCATGGTATCTTATGAAAAACTGAAGACTAAAGGGAAAGAGTTGAGTCTAGCCATCTGCCTTTTCACAAACTATTTTTATTTAATCTTAATAATTTATTTTGTGTGATTTGCTTCACCCTTTCTCCATGTATATAGACATATTTGCAATTTTTTAAAGATGTGATCAGATATATTACTGAAAAAGGATCCGGAGTTTAAAAGATACGGCTATTTTTAGGCAATGGGAAGTAAATGTAACTATGACATTAATGTACAGCAGATTAATGAATGTATCTTCTGTTTACTCCTGACCATGAAATCATGATGTGTGTGTCTGACGGAAGACTGGAGAAGACATGAGGCAGAAAATGTGTTTAATAAACCACGTGGGTGTGTGTCAGTGCATGTGTAGTGTTTGTGTGTATTACTGTTTTTATCTCTCATCTGTGTGTGACTGTGTTCTGTGGTTTCCCTGTAGATCACCAGTCTGTTAGTTCTGTCAAGATTTTTAAACCAAATAAAACATTTATTACAAAAACACGTCTGTTCATGTGTGAACATTATTGCTACTAGCAGCAGCTCTATGGATGGCAATGTCGGTCAGTCCACTACTTAGCTCCAGACTGAAGTATCTCAAAAACTAGAAAATGGATTGCCATTAAATTTTTTCATCTTTACAAGAATTTAAATTTGATTTGAAACGCAGTGGCAAAATTTGATGAATGCCCAGACTGACAGGTGCAGCTCCAAAAGTGAAAAGTTTTTGAGTTGCACCTGTAAAGTCATAAATTTGTAAGAAAAACAAATCCGCTGAGATTGAAATCACAAATTACGAGAAAAAAACTTGGAAAACATAGGATTAACATGTGCCTCTGTTATTAAAGGTTCTGTACCATATTAAAGATTCAGAATGTAAGTTTTAGTGACATCTAGTGGTGAGGGTTGCGAATTGAAACAAATGGCTCATAGTGCATTCACCATTCATGGTGCGAGTTGTGAAGTCGTTCTTCCGAATTTAGTGTGTGTTCATGTGCTCTTAAATCGGAATGTGGAATCAACATGGACCCTACTACAAAGACGTGTTAGATTAGCATTATCAGAGCAAATAAACAACACAGACATCTAGTTCACTCTACATGGACAGCAAACTAACCATTATAACCATGTTCGCAAAATATCTATTTGCAATACGTGATTTTGCACAAATCAAAGTACTGTATACTTCTTTATGTCCCATGTACACTTTATTTATCCTTTTGCAATAAAGATTTAAGGAGGTAATAAAGATTCTGATTATTCTCACCCCTCCTTTTCGAAGGAGAAGGTACAGACAGGCTCTGTTGGTTCTTGTGCTAAAAAATAGGTGTGGGCCTTTATTTGTCCAAATTTCTCTTCTTTTCTTACTTCTAATAAACCAGTCGACTATTACTACAGTTGAACATTACTTGTTCTTCTTCTTCTTCCTTGTACGTGTTCAACATAGTGATGAAACACGCTCTGTAGCGCCATTCGTCTGTATGGGCAACTGTAGAAAAATGGCGGCGCAACATGGTGACGTCCATGTAAGAAGACCCTTAGAAGGTAATGAAAACACAATGGTTCATCATGTAAGGTCTTTATACACCACTGATAACATAGTTATATTGCATTTCTGTTAATAGATCCTCCTAAATATTACACAGTGAACCTTTGAATGCAGGTTATGCAGATAACAACAGCCGTCACATATAAGCTACTTTCACCAACCAGTATGCTTCTGTTCGTAGGCCAAAAGCATAAAAAATGGGGAAGAACTGTTATTTATAACTAAGATGTGACTAGTGCTTTCAAGTGGCTTTGCTGCAGTCCCTCATATCTGCCTAAATGTCTGAAAGCTCCATCTCTTCTGTTATGTCTGCAATGACTCTTATATTGTATTATTAATCCAAAACACTTTACAAGTTTTTTGCTTGTAAATGTACAACTTTTTTTCTCTGAATATTACCGCCATCCCCAGGCTCTATCATTTAGTTTTGTTTTTTTTAATCTAAAATGTTCTTAATACATCATTAATACATACGTTGTATGCAAATGATTTTTTGAAGAGGACAAATTACTAAATTGGGCGCACAAATTATGTAATAGGCCTAAATACCTGCAAAACATTTCCATCAGCCTCAGCTGTGCTTTGAATTGTGTTTGGATTGTCTCAGAATTTGTACCGGAAAGTACTGAGACATATGTCTCTATATGACAGATATCTTGAAATAAGTCCAGTCCATTTGAGCTAAATGAACACAATATCTTTCTTTGTGACTTGAAACTAGATGTAAAGTTATGTGTGTTGGATAATTCAGATGCCTTTCCATGATCAAGAACAGAGAGAATGAGGGGGAAAAAAGCAGATGAGCTCAAAATGTTTTTATCAGAGCCAAATGTCTCTGATGTCTCAGGAGTTTGTCATCGCATGTGGCAAGTAAAATCACTTCTCTGATACAAGATGCTGTTTATCACTTTTTCAGACTGCTGTATCATGAGAAGGCATGTTTGTGCTATGGCTTAATGAGAGGAGGTAACCTTCATCTCACTGTACGACTGCTGAAATGTGTCAGCAATGGAATATAAAAAGGCTTTCTTCTTCATGCCTGCATCTTCATCTGCTGTACGCACTTCTTATCTTTTTGGTATAAGTACAGTATTTTGACAGGGAGGCAGTCTGATGGTTTGGAAATTGTGTTGGACTCCGCTGACTTTGGCAAATACCCCCTGGGTCCCACCAGGCTAGGAGGATAATGGTAATCCGGTGCAATTTGAAGGGGTTATGCAATTTAGAAGGGTTCTACAATTTTATGCTTTTATGCCATTAACATGGATTAGGGTCTCTGTGGTTTACACAACCCTCCCTCACTGACGGCTCAGCTCGACCACTTCACATGTGTCTTCTGCTATGGAATCTTATATCAATGTATTTTAATTGTCATTTACATTACTTCAGGGTTCCTCTCCAGACATTTGAAGACATAAAAATACTGAATAAGCCATGTCTGATGTGGTTATCCCACAAATAAGTTAGTTAACATAGTTTTTAAATTCTCAAATTATTACTTCTCCTCAGTCTGTGCTTCTCCTTCACTGAAATTAAGAATATGCAAATATTTTTCAATTCAGAAGTTTAACTTCTGGACAAGATGAAGTGAAATGACAATAACCCATTACATACATACAGTACTTGCACATACAGCACATAATGTGATCCAAAATCCAAAAATCATCAAACCCAGGGGGCACTGCAATTACAGGGGAGTAGTGAAGTTGTGATTTGTTAAAATATATATATACAAATATTTCTGATTAGGATTAACATAACAATGATAACAAATAAACTACCATCCACAATAAACATGTCTCCAACCAACCAGAATGAGTTGTAACACCCAATCACCATGACATGTGATCACAGAATTTGTAAGGTAAAGGTAAAACTGCTGAATAAAAGATTAGTTGTATGAATACAAACCTGACCAATTACTGAATTAAAGAAACCAAGTCTAAACATGGACAATTCCAGGAACACAGACCTCAGGTAATAATGTTTCTATCAATAGGGATGACAGTATAATATTAAGACAATGATAATGAAGAGCCGACTTGGGTTAAGACACAGAGAACTGTCATTTGATTGTCTGGCTATGCAGCTAAAAAACATGAACAGAATAAAGATTGTAATGAGAGAAAATCCAACTAATGATTCCATCTTTGCTGCATGACTTGATAAAAGGCACCACCCAGTGGTCATAACTGAGACATGCAGGGTAACTGTGATGCCGAGTGACTCTCGCTTAGTCTTTGTGGGTCATCAGTGAATCCTCTACAACTCAAAGGTGCTGCACTGTGTGAAATTACATATAAATCACCAAGAGATCTACTGATATTTAGAACATGTAAAAGCAGAGTTGCTCCACTAAAGAGCTATAGATTTGCAGTTTCAAGCTTTCGGGTTTACTTTAAAACCTCATCAGGAGCAGGTGGAGGTTTTAGCAAACAACATAGTTGATTAGCTGCGTTAATTAGGCTGATGATGCCTCACGGCAGACATTTTGACTTCTCACAGTAGGACTTTTTTTTTATTCATTCTATTCAAGTGTCCCAGAAAGCCATGATAGTGTGACTGTGAAACCAGCATGCACAACACCAGCAGCAGCTAAATGGAATTCAGCTTTCATTAATTTTATTATTTACACCTGTGCTTTTCCTACAGACAAAAAGAGCCTAATGAACACATTTTAACAACTGCTCTAAATAAGAACATTTGAAAAATGATTAAACTAAAACATCCAAATTAATCTAACTGACGTTCTTTACATGGTGTTGTGCTGAAGGTCCAATCTTACACTTTAGACCTGTGACACAATCAGCCTAATTGTACATGTAAATACAATCCAAAAGTAAGTCATAGCAGACTGCATATACATACATAAACGCTGTTCATAGTAACTGTAAACTGTAGAAAGATTGTCCAGCTCTCGTCTGTATATATATAACTATGTTTCTTTGCTTGGTTGTATGCCTTTGTCTGTATTGTCTTGTATTGTGTTTAAGTAAGAGTGTTAGCAGGGGTCAAGTCCCTTGTATGCGTCTACATATTTGGCCAATAAAGTTGATTCTGATTGATGCAAACTAGCAAATTTTGGAGTAACTTTCTGATTTATTCTAAACCCTGAAAACAAACTCCATAATCGGCCGTATTGATGACTCATGATGAATCATGTCCCTGATTAAAATCTCTTCTACCATTCCTCCCTGACTCTTTCAAGACCAAAACCACTTCATATACAGTATGGTGCACCAGTTACACCTTCAAGAGAGCAAATGAAATACTAATTTCTCACTCATAACTCTCTCTTTCAACTCCTACTCTCGCTACAAGATGCCACAACAAAGATAAATCACTTTTTATTGCAGCTTCTTCACCCAAACTGTACAAAACCCACGTCTCTATTAGCCGCCCACCTGCCAGCTCATCATACTCTGTTCTGCTAAGTTAACCGTACGCATCTTTTCCTGTGAAATTATGCTGCTGGCTGTGTTCAAGTTCACTGCTACATGTGTTTTATTTTATAGATGTGTGAGCAGTTTTTCATCTGTAATTTAAATGTAAGACTAATGACTAGACCTTTAATTTGTCTTTCCACTGTTATATTGAGGAATGGAAAGACTTTAAAACACACTGTAGTGAGTGCAGGTGCTGTAGTTCCTTCATTATTCATACCACTTGCCTGGGAAAAAAAATTTGGATTGATTTTATGTAAATGAGCACACTGTGCAGTTTGGAATATAATAATGTGTACTCAAGGCGGTACAGAGAATTGTATTTAAAGTCAGAAATGACCTGATATTGACTTTTCCATCAGCATAACAGACAAAAGGATTTACCCAAAACACAGAAACATAATTCAAAATGACAAATTGCTCCATTTTAAACATTTTTACCACTTAAAATAATCTCTGTTAAATGAACTTTTCCAGCAATGGCTATGGATAAGCCTGTTGCAGGCCATGAGTTTACAGTGTGTGGCTGTGCAGCATGTTGAATGAAAAGCCCCGTGTCATCAGTATTACTGAGATGTGCGCAGTGCTTTAACAGTTTTGTATTTTCAGCAGATTCCCTGAAACACAAAACTCATCCTCTGCGATTGGTTGCGGCTCAGCACGCTCTATTGTCCCATCAGCCCGTTTGTTCGCTTGGTTTCCTACGCACAAACAAAACTTTCCTGCCACCCTGTGCGTTGACAACCCGAAATTGGAATCGCTGACTTTTTCTGAGGGGAAAAAAAGATAAAGGTAGGTCAGTAATGTCAAAACATAATGTGTGAAATAGTGTATGTAACTGTAATATTTTGTATTTAAAATAGATTAAAAAGTTATCTTTCTTTTTGCTGCAATTTGTAGTTAACCTCTTGAACTCTAAATTCCCCAGCATAAATATTACTTTAAGTAGCTTTAAGTCCCTTTAGCAGAAATTGTAACACCACATTTATATTACCTAATGAAACCCAAGATGCCATGCTTTTGTGGATGCACTATGAAATCAAACTGAAAAAAATATTCTGGATGTCATTTTGTACTCGTTTTTCCTCATAATTCAGCAGCATGTTAAGTATCTTTGGAAACCTGGTTGTTGTAATTAGACTTTAAAATGAAATTCTTTGGGCTTCAAAAAAAACAAAAAATGCGTGTCAGCACAGTATGTATTTTTAAAGAAGGACCCAACTCTTACCAGTCTGTTAGTGTTAGAGGTTAATGACCCGTCAGACAGAGTTCCCTCTCGGTGTTACTGCCTAACGAGTAATGTTTCTATAATCAGATCTGTCTATCTCCAGTGTTTTTGTGGCATCCTGCTGAATGCATTTAGAAATTGCTTTATTCATATCCAGTGCTGCTCCATGCTGTAACAGGAAGTCGCTGCTATAATTGGTATAGCAGGGGCCAGATATGGCGAGGCCCTGACCTGCTCTGTTTTCTCTCCATGTGTGTCAGTCAGTGTTTTTTGGCAGGATGTACAGCTTCATGGGAGGTGGTTTGTTCTGTGCCGGAGTCGGGAACATCCTCCTCATTGTCTCCACGGCAACTGACTACTGGATGCAGTATCGTCACTCCAGCAATTATATGCACCAGGGCCTGTGGCGGTACTGTGTGCCTGGGAAATGCATGACACACACAGACAGCATTGGTAAGAATTGCTGGGTGTCTTCCACTGCATAAGCACAGGCAGGCACATCCTCATTTATATTTATTAGTTTGCTGACAGTAAGTCTGTGACCTCGACATTAAACCAGAGCAACACTGGGGTTACTTCCCTTTGGTAAAATATGGCTGAGATTCAAGTGCAAACAAGTTGGAAAGTATGTTACTGTCATGTTAATGTTATCAAGAAATCTTTCAAAAACCCCATGTGTCTTTTTTTGCCCAGAAGTATTCAGGTTACTTTCACTTGCACCAGTCATATAATCCATACTTCAGGTAAACAGGTTTCATTTTAAGTTTCATCTGTGCAAAGTTTAATCAAATCAGATGCATGTCTATTGCCAAACACTAGGAGGCAAGCTAGAACAGGAGAAAAGCATGACTAACAGTGAAAATAAAACACACCTACACTGTAGATTACATGAGTTGTGTGCATATAATAGAAAAAGACTATGAAAAGATTATGAATTCTTCCTTTAGTACTGGACATACTCTAAAGTGTGGTCTCTCAAGTCTCAGATTTACCTCGTCTTTCACCCACAGCATACTGGGATGCCACCCGGGCCTTCATGATTCTTTCCCTGCTGGCTTGTTTCATCGGCATTGTGATTGGTGTCATGGCCTTCATCCACTACTCCTCCTTTGATGGGTTTGACAAGACGTTTGCAGCCGGCATCCTCTTCTTCATCTCATGTAAGCCCCTCAGCCACAACTCCACGCAAGCCTCTCTGATGTAGTTTATCAGTTAAACCTAATGCTTTTACCTCATGCGCAGGCTTCTTTGTGTTGCTGGCCATGGCCGTCTACACAGGAGTGACAGTGAACTACTACGGTAAACGCTATGGCAGCTGGCGATTTTCCTGGTCCTATATAATGGGCTGGGTGGCAGTGGTGCTTACCTTCTTCTCAGGTATGCATCGTTCCACATTAGCAAATGAAACGTCATTCTCGTGTTCACATTATTTTCTCAATAACTTGATTATTCTCTTCTAGGTATCTTCTACATGTGTGCCTACCGGATGCACGAATGCCCAAGAAACTCCAACTCACGCTGACCTGCCACACACACACACACACACACACACACAGCCCCCAAGCATAATATATGGCCAAGAGGAACCAATATCCCTATTAACTTTCCAACCACTTCATGTTAACCTAACTATTCATGAATAAGCAAAATAAATTAGAACAAAAGAATGCATTTGCTGTCTGTGTTGTCTGTCTATTTTAAGAAAACCACAATAAAATACAGTATGGAAGCAGAGGTGAACAACACTGTCTATGACACCAGTACTGAAGCTGATCCTACTCCTGGTACCTGGGAACATGAATTTGTCAGTTTAAAAACTGAATGTGCATTGATAAACATTGCAGTGAGTAGCTGCAAGTAGCTCAGTATTCAGCTATCTGATTAACCACTATTAACCATAATTAGAATAGATGTCATGGTAACTGTTATAATTAAGGTATTGGAAAGATGAGTGATGAGTCCAAATTCAAAAAAACACTTTTATTTTGTCTCATTTGGCAAGTGTTGAGCAACAGCGACCATTTCCGCTACATAACCAGCTCATAAAGAAAAACGCACTGTGGTAACACAAATATTAACTGGATTAATTTGACACAAACACGGTCACATGAGAGTACCCTATTACCAAAAAAGCCACAGTGTTGCTTTAAGCCAGATATACAAAAAATATCAAAACAATCCCAAAAGAGGCGTGGTTAATGGCTCTAAGTAACAATTTATACGTCTGTGATTTTAAGATTGTGGTCACCCTTCACGCCAATGTCACAGAGAAAAAAATTTGGAAAAGGAACAAGCTCATCATGCAAGTCTAGTCTGGTCTGGTCTAGTCGACCTCCTCGATGGTGGGGCCGGAGGATGCTCCACCTCCAGGAGCACCAGCAGCTCCAGGGAAGCCGCCCGGCATCCCACCTGGCATCCCGCCTGGCATCCCACCTGCACTCTGGTACAGCTTAGTCATGATGGGGTTACACACCTTCTCCAGCTCCTTCTGCTGATGCTCAAACTCATCTTTTTCTGCAGACTGAGAACAGAAGGGGAATTTAAATATCAATCTGGCACCAGCTATGCTGCAAAAGTTAACAGCCACAAAATTGGACTGTCCTAGTAGTTCATACCTGGTTTCTATCCAGCCAGCTTATGACCTCGTTGCACTTGTCCACAATCTTCTGTTTGTCCTCATCACTGATCTTTCCCTTCAGCTTCTCATCCTCCACAGTGGACTTCATATTGAAGGCGTACGACTCTAAACCATTCTTGGCAGTCACCTTCTCTCTCTGCAAATCATCCTCAGCCTTGTACTTGTCTGCTTCCTGTACCATACGCTCAATGTCCTCCTTGCTCAGGCGACCTGATGGGTTTTATTTCAAATGAGCACAAGGCTGAATACCGTACGTCGAATTTCACAATTAAGACACAGCTTTAAAAGTTCTCCTTCAGTTTACCTTTGTCATTGGTGATTGTGATCTTGTTCTCCTTCCCGGTGCTCTTGTCAACCGCAGACACATTCATGATGCCATTGGCGTCAATATCAAAGGTCACCTCAATCTGAGGAACGCCTCGGGGTGCAGGGGGGATTCCAACCAGCTCAAATTTCCCCAAAAGGTTGTTGTCCTTGGTCATGGCTCTTTCACCTTCAAACACCTGCAGTTTAAATGCCAGGTCAACCCATCATTTATCTGATTTATTTAACATTTAAGACATTCTGAGACAAAGAATTCAGCTAAATACAGGGGGAAAAGGTGGTGGTCATACCTGAATGAGCACACCAGGCTGGTTGTCTGAGTAGGTGGTAAACGTCTGGGTCTGCTTTGTGGGGATAGTGGTGTTCCTCTTAATGAGAACAGTCATGACTCCTCCAGCGGTCTCGATGCCCAGAGACAAGGGGGTTACATCCAGCAGCAGCAGGTCCTGCACATTCTCAGATTTGTCTCCTGACAGGATGGCTGCCTGTACAGCTACAGAACAAATAGGTGGACTTCAAACTCTTGTCTGGATTATTTATTAGTACAAATGAGTTATCAGTATATTTATGGACATAAAGGGGTTATACCTGCACCGTAGGCCACTGCTTCGTCTGGGTTAATGCTCTTATTGAGCTCCTTGCCATTGAAGAAGTCCTGCAGCAGCTTCTGGATCTTGGGAATACGAGTGGAGCCTCCCACCAAGACGATGTCGTGGACTTGGGCCTTGTCCATCTTGGCATCACGTAGAGCCTTTTCCACAGGCTCCAGGGTTCCTCGGAACAGGTCTGCGTTCAGCTCCTCAAATCGGGCCCTGGTGATCGAGGTGTAGAAATCGACGCCCTCGTACAGAGAATCGATTTCAATGCTGGCCTGAGTGCTGGATGACAAAGTGCGCTTGGCCCTCTCGCATGCTGTGCGCAGACGACGCACCGCTCTCTTGTTGTCGCTGATGTCTTTCTTGTACTTGCGTTTGAACTCGGAGATGAAGTGGTTGACCATGCGGTTATCAAAGTCTTCGCCACCCAAATGTGTGTCGCCTGCGGTGGACTTGACCTCAAAAATACCATCTTCAATAGTCAAAATAGAGACATCAAATGTGCCACCGCCCAGGTCAAAGATGAGGACGTTTCTTTCAGATCCAACCTGTAATTTAAGATTGAATTTTTTATTTGAACAAAACTGTATCTATCTCTGCAAAAAACAAAAACGTAACCTAAGACTTATTTTACCTTTTTGTCCAGGCCATAAGCAATAGCTGCAGCAGTGGGTTCATTGATAATACGAAGGACATTAAGGCCAGAAATGGTCCCTGCATCTTTGGTGGCCTGGCGCTGAGAGTCATTGAAGTAGGCAGGTACTGTCACCACAGCGTTTGTCACAGTCTGCAAGTTACAGCATTTAATGAGACATTAATGACATTTTCAAGATTAAATGTAAAGTATTTTTATCATATTAAGTTAAATTAGAGCTCACAGATCCCTAGTCTATTTAAACAACACTATAACTGTAGTAAACAGCATGTTCTGCAGGGTCCTGTTTAAAACTCCATGTTGAACAGGGGACACAGTAATACTGTAGAAGAAGCATATAAAATGTGTTTGAGTACTTGCAAAATATACTTTTGTGAGGTGTGTATTACTCATGCAAATCTCTCATTTTGTAAACACAAAAAAACCCAAAACGTTTCCAAGGAATAATTTTTAAAAGCAAAAGCACAAAGGTGTATGTACCTTCCCAAGGTATGCCTCTGCAATCTCCTTCATTTTGATTAGCACCATGGAGGAGATCTCCTCTGGGTAGAAGGTCTTGGTCTCGCCCTTGTACTCTACTTTGACTTTGGGGCGTGAAGCATCATTAATGACTGTAAATGGCCAGTGTTTCATGTCTGACTGGACAACGCTGTCATCAAACCGACGTCCAATAAGACGCTTTGCATCTGAAGGAAAAAAAAAAAAAGATGCAATAAATAAGCAGAAACATAATGATAACAACTAATCATACTTGACATGTCTGGAAAATTGTTTCATACCGAATACTGTGTTGTTGGGGTTCAAGGCCACCTGATTCTTGGCTGCATCCCCAATCAGCCTCTCTGTGTCAGTGAAGGCAACGTAACTGGGTGTGGTCCTGTTTCCTTGGTCATTGGCAATGATCTCAACTTTGCCGTGCTGAAACACTCCTACACAGGAGTAGGTAGTGCCAAGGTCAATGCCGACTGCTGGTCCCTTGGACATGGTTGCTGAGAATAGCATAATGATCAGCTGTTAATGATTTATTGGCACTAAAATTTGGGTATATGACAGATAAGTAACTTAAGCCTTCTTTAAGCAATGTGGGTGGCTACCAAGATGCACATTTGTAGTATGGGGTAATGAGGCTATTATCAGAGACTGAGCAACTCAAACATACTGTGTAAACAAACTGTCAGTGAATAGCACCTGTTTTCAAGCCTCCTCCCTTTTGACAGCTTGGCAATGGCTGCCTTTATTATGGCAACAACAGGGAGCAGGTTTGCTGTACTGCCTGATAACAAGACTGAACTGCCATTTCATTGAATTTCATTATTTTATCATCGAGCTGAAATTTTATCTCATGTTAATCCCAATATATTTGGGTTTGAGACAAAAAACAAACAACTAGATTATGCCAACTTGGGGTTTAGGGCATTGCTAGTTGCCATTTTATTATATAATATTTATAAAGTATTATGTACGGTTTGAATTGCTAAAAAAGTAGAGCTGGGTTTACTAGTTATCTGGATAATATGCGGAGTAAAACCATTTCAAATCTGGACAATGGGCTGATGACTTGTTCCTAGTTTCACTCTGCAACCAAGTTATCATGATGACTCAGTATGTAGTAATTTCTTGGGTCAAGATTGGAACAAGAACCTATGTTTACTGTTGCTACAGTAGCATACCATCAATATGGTAACTGTAATGCTAGCCTAATGTCAAGCCACATGGGAGGTACTAATTTAGGAAATGGCTCTCGTACTGAGGGGTGGGGCTCCTCTGATAGAGCATAGGGCCATTTCAGCTGCAGAGCTGAAACAGTCGTATAATCGATTGATCTGTCAGGACAAATTGGCAGAAAATGATTATTAAATAAATCGCAACTACTTTGAAAATCATTAGAATGTTTCATAACTTTTCAAGCGTAAATGGAAACATTTTTTGGGTTTCCAGCTCCTCAAATGATAGGGTTTGCTTATTTATCTGTTTGTTTTCATCTTATATTATTGTTGGGTTGGTTCCCTTTATTTTGTGTTATTTTAATTATCTAGTTTTATTTACCTTGTTGTAGTCCTGAAATGATTTAATCCTGGTTAAACCATGTAATGAGAGCACGTGGTTTTGAAAAGTGCTTTATAAAAAGTTATTAATAGTTTTAAAAAAAGTCAACATCAACATTATCCCAGTTCAAACCACTGGTTCAAAAAAAACAACAAAACATTTGAAGGCATTCAAATTTAGTTAGCTAGTTTTAGATATTTCCTGACATGTTACAGTCTAAATGATGACTCCATTAATCAATAATAAAAAATAATATTTTTTTGACAGGTCATGATCAAGCCAACATATCAGTCAATCCATGTCAATATAGCAGGATAGCCTTGTGTCTTTGGTGTGTAGCTGTGTGCAAAATCAAACTTGCATTTGTAATTTGCACAACAGAAGCTAATGACAAACATGCAAATTCATGCTCTACATGAGGTTAGTGCAATCCATCCTGTTGTTGCTACAGTAGTTTACCCAATATTGTTAATAGTTGTTAAAAAACTGTTTGGTTTGAGGCTAAGGGGAGTTTAGGATTTTTCTATTTTTATTAAAAGCGGTTATGAAAGAAAATGTTTTCCAGCCACTGAGCAACAACAGTACAGCATGGTGTGCTGCATCATTAGCTCAGCTGTCAGAAGCAGCTCCAGCACAGGAGGGCGTGTCACTTCATGTTAAGAGGCTGAGAACTTTCTGGACCATTCCTTTCACTTCCTTGTACCTTTACGTTGTACGTTATTTGCAAGGCGTTACCTATTCTATAGACTACATAAATAATATATGGCCTATTCTGCAGACCACATACATAACTTCAACACATATTAGCAACGCTGCAAACCAAATCCTGCAAGTGCAAGCCGCAGTCTGATTTCATACTTGTTGCAAGCCACGTTCTCTATATAACTTTTCACATTAAACAAATGCCCAATAGTTTAACTTACCCATAACATGCACATTAAGGTTACAAAAAGCTTAGCTTACAGCAGCAATTAATAAGAGTAACGTTAGTTGGTGTAAATTACGGCGTGCAGCTGTATTTGAGTAACGGAAAATACATGTCGACACACGACAGCAAACACTGTCAGCTAGCTTGCATTTGTGTCTCATTATTAACGTAAATTCAGCAGCAGTTGACACTGGAGACGGTCTCCTACGATTAGTTAACGTACTTAACGTTAATTAGCTAAATGTAACATTTTGGTAGTTCTCGATCAGTAAAAGTTTCAGTAAAACATTATTCACCTCGCTATACTCACCTCCGTTAAATTCAGAATATGTGGTTTTATCGGCTTGTCGTAAAAGTGGCTGTTTTTAATACTGCAGGCTGGCTTCACCCTGAGCGACGCTCGTTGCGACGGGTCCCTGGTCCCCGCTGTCAGTGTGTGGGAGCGGCCGCGCCTCCTCCACAACATTCCCTCTCCGAACACTCTAGAACGCAGGAGGAGCGATGCTGTCCAATCAGCTTCCAGGAATTTCACTTCCTCTAGAAATTGTCCAATTAAAAATACTGTTTGTAGATTTCCACAGCCGTTTCTAGCAATGACTCAGACTGTCCATTACAAGAAGAAGTCCCGCATTGAAAATGGTATTGTGTAAGCATGTAGGAGGAGAATGTGCCCATTCATCATGTAAATCTGCACGCTGCACACTGTATGTATGAATACACTTTACCACTGTAACCACCAACGTCATGTATAGTAAGTACTACTAGTACATTACATTAGCCAATTTACACAGACAAAGCTGGTTTTATACAGGTGCATCTAATAAAATTAGGATATCGTGGAAAATGTTCATTTATTTCTATAATTTAAAAGTGAAACTTTCATATATTTTAGATACATTACACTTAAAGTGAAATATTTCAGGCCTTTTTTTGTTTTAATCTTGATGACTACAGCTTACAGCACATGGAAATCTTCGATCCATATCTCAAAATATTAGAATATTAAAATAAAAATTGTATAATATAAAAATGTCGAACTTCTGAAAAGTTTTAAAGTTCTGAAAAGGGATAATTTATGCACTCAGCACTTGGTCGGGGCTCCTTTTGCACAAATTACTGCATCAATGTGGCGTGGCATGGAGGCAATCAGCCATTGGCACTGCTGAGTTATGTTATGGAAGCCCAGGTTGCTTTGATAGCGGCCTTCAGCTTGTCTGTATTGTTTGGACTGGTGTCTCTCATTTTCCTCTTGATAATACCCAATAGATTCTCTATAGGGTTTAGTTCAGGTGAGTTGGCTGGCCAGTCAATCACAGTATGGTTAGCAAACCAGTTAGTAGTCGTTTTGGCACTGTGGGCAGGTGCGAAGTCCAGCTGGAAAAGGCAATCAGCATCTCCATAAAGCTTGTCAGCAGATGATAGCATGAGGTGCTCTAAAATCTCCTGGCAACTATTTTGATGTGTCATTTATGGTTTCAGTCATTTCCAGGCAAAAATGCAACATTCTCTGGTCCCAGCTTCTACAATAAATGGTTCTTTGCTTCCTGTCTCTGTTTTAATTGCATATCTTTGGATTTTGGACTGTTGGTCGGACAAAAAGTTTAATATGCTACCTGGGGCTCCTGGGCATTTTTCCTGGTTTTCTAGACTAAATGACTGATTAATTAATAAATTAAATAATAATAATCAACAAGTTACTCAGTAATGAGTATAAGTATTTTTTGCAGCCCTACAATACAACAATACCATAACTACTGTACAAATTCCTTTGTTTTTTTTGTTCACTGAAGACATTTGGGTTTAAGATCAAAAGATGAGTATGAGACAAGAGTTCAAAATTTCAGCTCTCATTGGTATTCAATGTCTAGATGTGTTAAACAACTCAGGACATACCACCCTTTGTTTGAACCCCCCCCCCCCCTTTTTCAAGTGAGCAAAACTACTGGAACATGTGACTGATAGATGTTTCTTGTTGCCCAGGTTTTCCTTTTACGTTGATTGTCCAAACATTAAATAGTTCTGCATGACGAATCTAAGTTTTCATTCTTAGTTCAAACCTATAAGGACTGCATTTCCTGTTAAAGAGGATAAATCAACATGAAGACCAGAGAGCTGTCTATAGGAAAAAAGCAAGCTATTGTCTAGCTGAGAAAAGAAGGACAATCGACCAGAGCCATTGGACAAACATTGGGCATAGCAAACACAACAATTTGGAATGTACTGAAAAAGAAAGACACTACTGGTGGACTGAGCAACAGACGTCGAACAGGTCGGCCAAGGAAAACAACAGTAGTTGATGACAGAAATATCGTGTGAGCTGTGAAGAAAATCCCCAAAACATCACCAACGACCTCCACAGTGCAAGGGTGAAGGTATCACAATCCACTGTTCGAAGAAGACTCAGAGAGCAGAAATATAGAGGCCACACCACAAGATGCAAACCACTCATCAGCAGGAATCAGAAGGCCAGATTGAAATTTGCAAAGAGAGATGAGCTGCAAAAGTTCTGCAACACAATCTTATGGACTGATGAGACCAAGATTAATTTCTACCAAAGTGTTGAAAAAGAAAGGAACTGCTTATGATCCGAAGCGAATGTGGCAGTATGCCCGCATGCCCACTGGTAAGTATACGTCACGCACCGGAGCCTTTAAAAGGAGGTCTCCTCACCTGTGCTGACCCTTTTGCCCGCCTCTGACGTCACACGCGTGTGGAAGCAGTGCTTGGGAGCGGTGCACGCGTCCGCCCGGCCTGAGCTGCTCCAAACTCAAACAGATCACGGTGTAGGCCCTAAGCCCGGTGATCTGCACACATCTTGCGTGTTCCATCGGTGAGTACAGAGAAAATAAACCGCACTTTCATTCATCATCTCGTGTGCAATCGTTGCGTCTTGGTTTGTAGACATCTGGCACATTGGTGCATACACGAGTCAACAGGGGTATCTCCCAGCTCGTGCTCTGAACATTGCAAAACATTCAAACGGTGAGTAGCTTAACTGTCATTGCGTGGTATTTTATTTATAAAATTGTTCCACGCTAATCTATTGATTCTTTTGGACCTCCAGTGCACAGCTTGCATGCACGGCGCGGGTGCACGGGGTTCAGCATTGTATTCCTCAACCTGGTTCATTGTCCATTCTAAAACTGGTAAGTGTTTTTGTTGTTGTTTAATGTGCATTATTGGTTTTCGCAGTTCATAAAGTGTAATTTGGATTACTTGTAGCGTGTGGCGGCTAGGCTGAGGCCTTAGTTGGTGCGCGCTCGTCTCCAGCGCGGGTGTGTGCGCATTCATTCTCAACTGCGGTGTGTATTTCTCTTTCTTGCTACATATGACTGGGACATTCCTTACATTATATTGTTTTCCAATTTATAGGCATTGACGTTGAACTTTTCCTCGCGGGTTTCCCCTTCTTTGATGGTCCTTACAAGTCTGACGGCCTTCTTTCTTCTCGTAATCCACCAAGGTAACTTCACGTCTCAGCCTATCAGCTCATCATCCGGGTGGGATGCATAAACTGGGAATAGGCTAACGGGTAGGACTGATTGTACCCATACTGGAACGGTTTTGCTGCTGGTGTTATTGGGACTGATACTCACCTAAAGGATTATTAGGAACACCATACTAATACTGTGTTTGACCCCCTGTCGCCTTCAGAACTGCCTTAATTCTACATGGCATTGATTCAACAAGGTGCTGAAAGCATTCTTTAGAAATGTTGGCCCATATTGATAGGATAGCATCTTGCAGTTGATGGAGATTTGTGGGATGCACATCCAGGGCACGAAGCTCCCGTTCCACCACATCCCAAAGATGCTCTATTGGGTTGAGATCTGGTGACTGTGGGGGCCATTTTAGTACAGTGAACTCATTGTCATGTTCAAGAAACCAATTTGAAATGATTCGAGCTTTGTGACATGGTACATTATCCTGCTGGAAGTAGCCATCAGGGGATGGGTACATGGTGGCCATAAAGGGATGGACATGGTCAGAAACAATGCTCGGGTAGGCCGTGGCATTTAAACGATGCCCAATTGGCACTAAGGGGCCTAAAGTGTGCCAAGAAAACATCCCCCACACATTACACCACCACCACCACCAGCCTGCACAGTGGTAACAAGGCATGATGGATCCATGTTCTCATTCTGTTTACGCCAAATTCTGACTCTACCATCTGAATGTCTCAACAGAAATCGAGACTCATCAGACCAGGCAACATTTTTCCAGTCTTCAACTGTCCAATTTTGGTGAGCTCTTGCAAATTGTAGCCTCTTTTTCCTATTTGTAGTGGAGATGAGTGGTACCCGGTGGGGTCTTCTGCTGTTGTAGCCCAACCGCCTCAAGGTTGTGCGTGTTGTGGCTTCACAAATGCTTTGCTGCATACCTCGGTTGTAACGAGTTATTATTTCAGTCAAAGTTGCTCTTCTAT
>NC_060166.1:26814794-26869242 GCF_021292245.1 Micropterus dolomieu | reverse complement strand
GAGGATTGTGAAACAAAACCCATTCAAAAATGTGGGAGAGATTCACAAAGAGTGGACTGCAGCTGGAATCAGTGCTTCAAGAACCACCACGCACAGACATATGCAAGACATGGGTTTCAGCTGTCGCATTCCTTGTGTAAAGCCACTCTTGAACAAGACACGCGTCAGAAGCGTCTCGCCTGGGCTAAAGACAAAAAGGACTGGACTGCTGCTGAGTGGTCCAAAGTTATGTTCTCTGATGAAAGTAAATTTTGCATTTCCTTTGGAAATCAAGGTCCCAGAGTCTGGAGGAAGAGAGGAGAGGCACAGAATCCACGTTGCTTGAAGTCCAGTGTAAAGTTTCCACAGTCAGTGATGGTTTGGGGTGCCATGTCATCTGCTGGTGTTGGTCCACTGTGTTTTCTGAGGTCCAAGGTCAACAGGAAGTTTTAGAGCACTTCATGCTTCCTGCTGCTGACCAACTTTATGGAGATGCAGATTTAATTTTCCAACAGGACTTGGCACCTGCACACAGTGCCAAAGCTACCAGTACCTGGTTTAAGGTCCATGGTATCCCTGTTCTTAATTGGCCAGCAAACTCACCTGACCTTAACCCTATAGAAAATCTATGGGGTATTGTGAAGAGGAAGATGCGAAACGCCAGACCCAACAATGCAGAAGAGCTGAAGGCCACTATCAGAGCAACCTGGGCTCTCATAACACCTGAGCAGTGCCACAGACTGATCGACTCCATGCCATGCCGCATTGCTGCAGTAATTCAGGCAAAAGGAGCCCCAACTAAGTATTGTGAGCTGTGCATGCTCATACTTTTCATGTTCATATTTTTCAGTTGGCCAACATTTCTAAAAATCCTTTCTTTTGTATTGGTCTTAAGTAATATTCTAATTTTCAGAGATACTGAATTTTGGATTTTCATTAGTTGTCAGTTTTAATCATCACAATTAAATGAAATAAACATTTGAAATATATCAGTCTGTGTGTAATGAATGAATATAATATCCAAGTTTCACTTTTTGAATGGAATTACTGAAATAAATCAACTTTTTGATGATATTCTAATTATATGACCAGCACCTGTATAAGGCAAAATTCTTAAATAATGCTCGGTCTCAGCTACATAAAAAACAGAAAGACTGGCAACCAACTACTGAAGAGTGGTGACTTTTCTTGGACTTGGTCACTGCTTTTAAAAGAGTTGAGATTTTAGACTCAGAGTTCTCTCAGTTGACTTGGGACTCTGAACATACCAAACACAGCTCTGAGAGCATCATGTCATTAGGTATCGCCAACCATCCCCTCCCTCAGCACAGGGTACAGGAGCACTGACAGGCGCATGCGTAGTGTGGGTGTCAACGGGTTGGTTGGGCTTGTGTTTACAGCTCGGCTGGATGCTGTTGGCTGCTTATGTTATTGGGAAAGTGCAATGTTGTGCCAACCGCCAATGGAATAAATATACCTTTGGGAATAAAGGTAAGATATTTTGCATTTGCACACGTCTTTACCAATAAAGTTTAATGCGGCTGTCTCTTCAGTTATGAAGAAATGCATCTAACGTTACATTTTTGTTGGTTGGGTAGCATGGCTCTCAGACGTTGGCTAGCTAGCTAGCTATATAACGTTACAGTAATGGCCTGTATGCAAGCTCCCTCCAGCGACGGGCTGGCAGCGGGTTTATTCACCAGATTATCGCCAATACATTTAAGTAGCAGTTTGCATTAATTGCTTTATGGTGACAGGATAGTTTGGCGTAACGTTATTGGTCTCTGAAGTTAAACGTTCCTGTCGGGCTTGAAGCGACGACTGCTTATTAACGTTAGCTATCTTAGCTAACGTTAGGCAGGTTGGTAAGGGCTAACATGGGCACGAAGTTAACACTAGAGTTAATAGCATTAGGCTCGCCCAACGGAATCGAGCAAAACTTATTAACGGTTGGTTAAGTTATCTATTAAAGAGCTGTGGGTTTTGAAATGTACCGAGGCCCCATGAGGCTTTAACAGGCTGCATGACATTTAGCAGGTTTGCGTGTATCCAGATTACGTGGTGTAACGTTAACTTACCCGGTGCGACCAGAAAGTCAATTAATGTATGCTACCAGTGTATGTGTCTGTTAAACGGTGAATAATCATGCTGGAGTAGCTGCAAGTACTGTAAATGGTTAAGCAACACATAATTTCTCTACATTGGTTGCCCTGATTTATTTGTCACTGTTGATGATATTAAAATGTCAGCTGAGGGCTGAATGACAGCTGGATGTGCCCTGCATTTGTTTATAGGCTGGTTGTATGGGTTATGGTTACTGTACTGTGAGCTTTTGTGCTATATTTACCTATTCAGTAATGCTCTACAATGCTCTGATCATCAAATCAACCATTCTGTATCCAATGTAGTACCATGGGAGGTACCACTATACAAGCTAATTTGACATGCATGCAATGAAAATAGAATAAATGGAAAAAATCAAATCATAAGAACACTGATAGCTCACCTTGTTTTAGGCTGCTTGAATTTGAAGATGTGATGAGAACTTGTCAGGCTTTGACAGTGAATCTTTGTTTGAAACTGATGCTTAGGGGCCAAATTAACTTTTGACTTGAATATTTCATGAGTCAGGTACTCTGGCACAATAATAATTTTAATCCACTCTTTTATTTTGTTAATTTAAGTCCTGATTTTGTCACATCATTAAAAGAGAGGGACCAGCAGGGATTGTTTTGAGAAGTCTTTGTGGTGGTGTACTTGAGCTTTTATATGTAGAATGAACCCCATTGAAATGTTTTACCAGTCCCCATAGTTAGGCACAGAAGCACACAAATCAGTGCTATAATTAATTTACAACTAACTGTATGGGAATACATATATACATATAAATATATATATATGTGTGTGTGTGTGTGTATACCGTATATATTAGTGGGGGCCGGTTGAAAAATATTTTAGGTTTGGCTGTGCCATATCCAGTTATTTTCAGTAACTGTCCCAATACAATTTAACACAAAATGCAGGATACCAGTGCTTTGTGAAATAGTCAGAAATTATTTAATGCCAATATTATATTATTAAATTATATTAATAAACAAAAACATAAACGGTGAACATAAACATATAAAGGGGCATGAAAAGAAAATACTCAAGTAAAGTACAAATAGGCTACCTCTAATTTGTATTTCAGTATAGTAGGCCTACTTAAGTTACTGTCCACCACTGGAAATAACCACATCTTAAAACATCAGAGCTGCCTATAAACTTTACAGCTTATAATAATAATAATCCTTATTTGTAGAGCACTTTTCAAAAACAAGTTACAAAGTGCTTACCTCTGTAGCTAACATCTGTTGTTCTCCTTGTCGATGTACCGTAGCACAAGCACCAACTGGCAGTGGGTGGAAATGTCAGTTGTCTCATCTGCCTGAATAGCAAGATATTCTGCATTTTTTACTTCTTCCAGAATGTAATCTTTAAGAACTGACAGCATGCAGTCCAAAAATTTGTTTTGCAGGTGTCTTTGAGGTGCCTTTGAAAATGGTAACTGTCTTAAGGTGCTCCTCCAACACACTGTCCAGCGAGGCAACAAGATCTACTGAAAACGCCAGGGTTGTCAGAGGACGCGGTCTCATTGTGGCCGCGCAAGGCTGATGTTAACTCTGCCTAGCATGGCTAGCTTCACCATATTATCCATATGTGCCCTCGTACACTCGTGTTTCGTAATCTTCTCAGATAAATGTATCTTGTCCTTTATTCCTCTAACAGTCCATGTTGTATCTGTCCCTGCCGTTTTAAAAAGCAAGCATGGGAAGCAAAATAAAGCATTTAAATCATTGCATCCAGCTAGCCAAGGCTGAAAGCCTGTGTCGGTCTTGAGTTCTGCATTCATCTTGTCAACAACGTCACGTGTCCCTCTACCACCGACTGACTGTGCTTGGATCCTGGAGCGCCCTTCAGGCATCAGATATGAGGATGCTGATTGGCTTAATTTCAGTTGCTATGGGCATATCTTGTACTGTGGTGTTGTGCTGCCTGGGTGATCTCTCTAGCCCCCAAGAAGAGATCAATGAATGAGCAGGAAGCTAATTTCACACCCAAACATAATTATTTAGCCTATATTTTATATATTACACATTATTGTGCATTTTAAACACACATATACTTAAAAAGGTAATTACCGTTAATTCAGAAAATGTTTATTTAGATTTTAATGTTTTTTTATTTTAATGTTTATTATTAACACTTTCCACCCATAGCCTGTATATAAAAAGTGTCCACCACGGGGGAGGGTGGCGCTAGCGCCATCTGTTGGCAAGCCGCAACTGGTATATGTACATACCGTATATATATGGGATGTAACGATACACTCAACTCACGGTTTGAAACAATTCACGGTTTTAAGTTCACGATACGATTTTATTGCGATTAAAAAAAAAAAAATAAATGTCTGTAGAAGATCTTCCAACACCATCTTCTTGGGAGGATGTTATTGCAGCTCAGCTTCTGCTGTGTCTTCCTGGTAATCCGGCTCCTTGGCTGCAAGTGTGGGGGCAATGATACCTGCTCTTCCCGTATCTTTTTCCTCCACAGGGAAGTTGGTCTGTAAACAGCGGGGAAAGAAATAATAAAAATTATTAAATTGGTATGACATGAGGCAGAGGTCTCACAGAAGCAACACTTGGGGAAAAAAGTGCTTCTGAGAAAATACTTCTTTATATACATTAAACAATAAATGTGTTATGATTATTAGAAAGAGAGAGATAGTAAAATAAATACCTGGTTGTGCAGCTGCACAGCTTTCTCCTTCAGCCTGTGGAAAACATCCTGATGTTGGTCTTCCTCTAGATGAGGTAGAGTAGGGTATCTGGGGTCTACTGCAGTGCAATTCAACAGGTGGTTATATTCCTCAACATATCTGAGTGTGTCAATTTACTGGGCACAGTAAAAGTACTCAGCACAGACATTTAGTTGGATGTCTGTGCTGAGGACAGCAGCTGCCGCAGCTAGTTGCGTTCGGTTCAGTCATATCCAGACAGCTGTTTTTTTTTTATCTTAACCAATTTTAAACTTTATACATTTCTATTGATTTTTAACCAATTCATGATGCATCGTTACACAATTCTGTGTTTTAGGGTAAACACTAGTGTTGGGTATTGTTTAAAATTGAGTACCAAAACCAGTACCCGTAAAGTGATACCAATAGAGTACTTCATTCGATACCTTGCTATTTTTTGTTTTATGGACAGGCAAGGAGATTTATTTCTTTTTTCTTTTTTCAAAGACTTGTTATATAAAAATATTTAGCTTATCCTCAGAGGAAGGATGACAGCTTGGCAGTTTTTTTGTCGCCTATTTGAATGAGATGCTGTGGAAATAGCAAATAAAAATATACAGAAAAGTGTTAAATGATACCAGAAGATGAAGCCAACGGAAAGCCAAGCTTGTGGTGATAAAATTGCAACAGTGACGAACATGCCTGAGACCACATACTGACACTGATAGTTGAAAAAATCTACTGGCCAAACAAATTTTTTACCGGCCAAAATAATAAATTGCCTTTTGTGTCACACATACATTTGTTTCCTTCCTTTTAATTGAGATAATAAGGTATTATGTCAAATACAAACTTAAAGAACAGGCCAGAGTGAAATTTGAAGCAAAATTATATTATTGCTATTAAATGTACTTAAAACATAACAGTAAATTGTTTATAAACTTACAAGATGCTTATTAATCATTCAGCTTAATTCTTATCATTGCTCACTGTTGTCATGCTTTATCATTCAACTTAACCCTCCTCATCAGACTGCTCACTTTCTACAATCACCTTCTTCTGGCCTCCTGGTTCTGACAGTCCTGGTGCCACAGCATCACAGGTGTTGTGGGATCAATATTTTTTTTATACAGTCTATAGATCATTCTCCTTGATCTCTGGGGAGGACAGCAGGACCAACAGAAGATCTGACAGCGTGTCAGACACTAGGCTAGGGTTGGGCCATGTCTACAAAATTTCCATTGGACAATGTCTACATTGAATCATCGGGATAGACGATGGCATCGGGGGCGCGCCCATACGCGCACGGGGGGATAGCGGTTGTCTTATGTGCATGTGTTCACTTGCACAGACTTTACTCAGTTAAAAACTTGGTAGCCTACGACGTTACAAGTCGCGTTGGAAATTTTACAAGCAGGGACCAGGTAAAGCAGCATTGTACACACACGGTGCAGATGTTGGTTTTGGTTGTTTGATAGGCTGTGTCATTAACAAGCCCACAAGCAGCTCACCTGCTGCCGTGATAACGGATCGTGGATGGAAAAATATGGAAAAAAGAAGAGTTCTGTGTCTTTAAGGCAACTTTATAAAAGGTATTGCTGATAGAGAAAGTGGAGTAGACGGGCGAAGGGGGAGACAGAGAGAGGCGGGGCAAGCCAGTGTGTTTACCTGAGGTGTAGGCCTCTTGTGTGTCTGTGTCTGGGGAGAAGAGAATTCCGAGGAAGATGCGAAGCATATTTAAAATTTATAATGTTCATGGTGATTATAACCTGCTTTCACATGGCGGTATTATTTACCGGTTTTTTTTTGGACGGGGGGCGGGGTTTTACAATCACGATGCCTTCTCAACCATCAAACATCTGTAAGCCATTGCCGATGGATGATGGCGTCATCTATCGCCCCAACCCTACACTAGATTGGATAGCCAACTACCCAGCTAAAAGCTAAAAACAATCCTAGTACAACTTTTGTAATTAGCTCCTAACAATAGCTTTCACACTGCCTTATTTCACGGGGGTATTACTCCAATCTGCCGGCTTGCAGCGCTTTATGAAAGGTATGGAGTAGATTTTATCCGCCTCTGAGCAGGGAAAGTTTGTGACAGACATGAGACAGAAAGATGGAACCATCTGTTTGTGAAAAGCCACAGCTGGTTCCTGTTAAGTAGGGCTGCTATGTGAAAACACACATGATTACGGGATAACGGCCTTTTCACATGGGATAAAGCTGATCTAAAGCTTGATCAGTATGAGTAAGCGGATGCTACATATATGCAGATATTCTTTCGGCTATGAAAGCGACTACACTCTCACTCTCCCCTCTTCCCCTCCTGACTCCTGTTGCCTGTCCCCTAAAGCTGATGATACACGGAGCAACTTTTAGAGCAATGGTGCTGGGCAATGTTGCCGTCAGTGGTAACGAGTAAAGATTACTACCGTAATCCCCCTCCCCCACCACTCCGCCACCCTCCCCGCACCACTGCTATTCATTCAAAACATAGTCGGACATGCCGCCAGCAAGATTGCCCAGCAACATTGCTCAAAAAGTTGCCCTGTGTATCATCAGCTTAATACCTACCCCTTGCAAATCTATGCCAATCAAACACAAGTAACATGAAAAGAACATAAACAACAACCAGTGAACGCCTCTAATCCATGTGTTACATGATTTTAGATACCTTGGTACATCGGGGACCAATTTAAGTGTGACTATCAAATAGAAATTATATGCTGAATATATTTACCCACCAATGTGGTGGATAGCCTTCCAACATTTGGCCGCCGAATGGAAAATCCACTCGCATTTGGCGGATGTTAATTTCCATCCCTTTACTGGAGACATTTCGATACTACTCGATACTGGGCTGTTTCAGTACCTTAAAGGTATCGCTATTTGATACCCATCCCTAGTAAACACTGCACAGCTCTGTCAATCAGTCAATGTGTAGTGCATGTAGTGCGAACACAAGCTGATGTTTAGCAAGTAATTTATTTGTACTGAGTTATATTCCACATTTCTCTCGCTTTCTACTGATAGAGACATAAGTAGTTACAGCAGCAGAAGAGCTGTGGTCAGCGTAGTGCCCAAGACTGCCATTACTGCCAAGAATAGGATTGTTGATATCAGTAGCTCTTGTCTGTTTGTGAGTTCAAATAATTTCCAGCAGTGGATAACATGCATGGTAACCATGAGCTAAATGAGCCAGCTGTCACCTCACTTGATTCAGCTCTTTGTTCTTGTTCTATTTCCTGAAAATCAGGTACTACAGTAAAGCCTCATTGCAGGTAATGCGGGTTTCACAAAACACACAACCCAGATTTGAGTGAATGCAAATGTTAGCTCTATTAACAGTAACTAATATACACTCACCTAAAGGATTATTAGGAACACCATACTAATACTGTGTTTGACCCCCTTTCGCCTTCAGAACTGCCTTAATTCTACGTGGCATTGATTCAACAAGGTGCTGAAAGCATTTGTTAGAAATGTTGGCCCATACTGATAGGATAGCATCTTGCAGTTGATGGAGATTTGTGGGATGCACATCCAGGGCACAAAGCTCTGTTCCACCACATCCCAAAGATGCTCTATTGGGTTGAGATCTGGTGACTGTGGGGGCCATTTTAGTACAGTGAACTCATTGTCATGTTCAAGAAACCAATTTGAAATGATTCGAGCTTTGTGACATGGTGCATTATCCTGCTGGAAGTAGCCATCAGAGGATGGGTACATGGTGGCCATAAAGGGATGGACATGGTCAGAAACAATGCTCAGGTAGGCCGTGGCATTTAAACGATGCCAAATTGGCACTAAGGGGCCTAAAGTGTGCCAAGAAAACATCCCCCACATTACACCACCACCAGCCTGCACAGTGGTAACAAGGCATGATGGATCCATGTTCTCATTCTGTTTACGCCAAATTCTGACTCTACCATCTGAATGTCTCAACAGAAATCGAGACTCATCAGACCAGGCAACATTTTTCCAGTCTTCAACTGTCCCATTTTGGTGAGCTCTTGCAAATTGTAGCCTCTTATTCCTATTTGTAGTGGAGATGAGTGGTACCCGGTGGGGTCTTCTGCTGTTGTAGCCCAACCGCCTCAAGGTTGTGCGTGTTGTGGCTTCACAAATGCTTTGCTGCATACCTCGGTTGTAACGAGTTATTATTTCTGTCAAAGGTATTGGTTCTGTTAATACCTCATGTGGTTTTATGTGAATGGATGAGTGTGTGTGAGGCCTATGTTATGTGCATTTAAAATAGATGAAGTACAGTATATTTTGGCAAACTGAAAATTATAAATAAAGCTTTATATTTGTGGATGCATGTCTCTGTTCACTCAGTTCTAGGATCTGTTACACTGTCCTGTAGGATAGTATTGGCATAGTTGTTCTTGCTTATTTGGTTCCCTAATAAAGGTATTAGTTCTTTTCAGTTGTAGGGACCTAATTCTAGTTTTGTTTATATATAACCCCCACCCTCCAGTCGCTACACATACAAGCTCATCTGTGAAGCATGGTGGAGGTAATGTCATGGCTTGGGCGTACATGGCTGCTTCTGGAACAGGCTCATTAATATTTATTGATGATGTAACTGATGATGGTAGCAGCAGAATGAGTTCAGAAGAGTACAAAAAACATTTTGTCTGCCAATTTATGGAGAAATGCATTGAAACTAATCGGGAGGAAGTTTATCATGCAGCAGGACAATGACCCAAAGCACACTGCCAACAAAACAAAGGACTTCATCAGGGGGAAAAAGTGGAAGGTTTTAGAGTGGCCAAGTCAGTCGCCTGACCTTAACCCAATAGAGCATGCATTTCACCTCCCTAAGAGGAGACTGAAGGGAGAAACACCCTGAAACAAACAAGAACTGAAAGAAGCTGCGGTAAAAGCATGGAATAGCATCACAAATGAAGAATTCAACAGTTTGGTGCTGTCGATGGGTCACAAGCAAGGATTACGCCACCATCATTATCTTAAAGTAGTTAATATGAATATTCTAAAACTTAGTAGTACATAATTTTGAGTGCTCAACTCTTTATGGAGTAGCCTATATATTGAATTTGTTACTGTCAATCTTACTTGAGTTAAGGAGGAATACTTCCACCACTGAACGAGACTTCAACTGTATAACTCTTCCCAGTCAGTGCAAGCACAACCAGATTCTGGGAGAAAGGAAAAATCTAAACCACACCTGTAAAGGCCAGATTAATATCCAGTAAGTAATTTTAAAAACGTAAAGGAAACTGAAATGTCGGTTAATACCTCATATTTCCAATCTGTAGTGCAACACTGAATATTCATATGAAAACAGATACTGAGGGTGGAACCCCCCCTCCCCCCCAAAAAAAACCAAGTGGGTCACAGATCAAAAAGTTTTAGAACAAACCTTGGATTGGTTTACCATTTAAAGTACATCGATGAAAGAGGTGTGTTCGGATGTGACTTTTTTTTTAAAAGGACTCATCCTATTTTACTGTCATATGATACAGCTCAGGTGTTGCATGTGCTTTATAGTGTGGCTCAGTGTACAGCATGTTCTAATTACAGTCAAAAGCTGATCTAAACTAAAGAATGAAATATTTCCTGTATAATTTGATCCTGTGAAGGTGCAACACAAAAAAAGAAGGAAGGAAAAGAGATCATACCACAAGCTTCATCTAACAAGTATTATAGAACATAATAAAATGTACATGCATACTAAAATAAAATATAACAAAATAATAAACACAATATCAACTGTAATTTATTTTAACGCATGGGATAAAACCATTCATTTTGCACATTTCACATTCCCTTTTAAGCTGATGCAGTCAGCAGGTCTGAAGGAAGATCAGACAAACTGCACAGCAGAATGTTGAACATTATTATTTACTATCCTTGATTGTCCACTTGTGAATTTTCAGTTTGTCTCATGGCTGCGCAGGCTGTAAGGCTGATCAACTGCTGACAACTCCTTATTGTTCATAGTGACTTATTTAAGAAAGGATTATTTAATGAAAGGATTTTTTTGTTACAGGAGATATACAAGACACTTAGTTTGTCCTCTTAGACTATGACTGCCATTGTTGTATCAGTATAAACATCCATAGATGATTTTGTTGCCATTAAAAGTATATGGAGTCTGTTATTCCTCACGTTTCTGTGGTCTGCCATTGTTGCAAAGTGTAAGGGATGCATGTTGATAAAGTAAAGCTCAGCCATTACCTAAACAAATTGGGATTTTAGATGGAGCTCTTCTGTGCTGATAAAATCTTATGGGACTAACATACACAGGAAAAACAGGAAGCATGTTTCCAGGGATTGTCGTGGGGGAAAATGTGCTGTTACTGAAAGTTTCAAATGCTTGATTAAAAAAATGAATGTGTTTGAGTGTTAAAGTACAGTATTGACCAACACATACGCTGACATATCTGTGATAAGCTGGGCCTTTATATTCCATGTATGTATCACAGCAAAACTCACAATACATCCTCTTGGTTTACTTGGCAAAGTTTTCATTCCCAGGCAACATAATGTCAGGGATACAGCAGCATCCTATCTTACGTTCTTTTCTAATTAAAATATCCGACGGCCTATGCCTATGTTTCGGCCTACATTGCTATGAGACGATGAGGTAAACATTTTGGCAAAATTAATCCTCAAACTTCAGCATGGTCAAAGTCATCGATCTCCACATTAAAGCGGAGTAGTGAGTCATCGTCATTTTGAACTACATATGTGTTAACTGCATATTTAAAAGACCTGCAGCAAACACTAACTAGAACCACTCCTTTTTAATACGTAATAGGTCTTGACCTAAATTTGTGTTTAGGCCTGTACCAGGTTAGTCTTATTATTTTCCAAGGGGGATCATATTTACTGCTTTTGGGTCCAACTTTTGAAGAAATGTGCCCTTAGTAACACTGGTAGCGAAGCCTGAAGACAAATGCTCATACACAACAAAAGAGAGATTAAAAGTGACATTTGACATCGGATATGTCTAAAGTAATCTAACAGGCAACTTTTTGAGGCTGTATCCTCATGGTGTATTGTGATGGTGTTCTTTAGGGAGCACAAATAACTCAGGAGTCCCTTTCGTGTAGCGATGATTCACAAAAGACTTTCTCTCAGATAGGTGTGTCTTTTATTTGCACTCTACAAAACAGCCTTGCCATTTTCTATTTACAGTTTACAGCCTGAGGCAATAACAAACAGTGATCCATTACAAAACTTACATTCTGAATAACAATAATAAGACTCTTATCACATCATAAGATCTCAAAAAAGTACACTTGAGATCTGATTACTGATCATGCCCTTTTCAAAGCCCTATGAAAAACATTTTTGTGTTTATGTGGTGGTTTTCTATACAACGCTCCCTGACGAAAACGGCAAACAAGCGTTTTTCCTTTGCACAACATCATTACCAGTTGTTAAACTAGCATTATCTTACATATAAGGTTATATTTAAAGCCAGACCAAAGGTGAGATGATTGCCAATGCATTACATTAAGTTTAAAGCTGACTGCTTTAAATGTGGCAACAAGAGGACACAAAGTGACCATCAATCCTGATACCCTGATGGTAATCACCCCTATTCCTGTAGAATACACATGATGTGAGCAAACTATGAATTACACAATTTTGTCTTCAGTACATGAAAGAAATTATTAATTTTAAATTCCATTACGTGTCAGGGAATTTGTTCATCTCTCAACAAAAAGCACCCATTTTCATGTCTGTCTTTAAATAACATGCTGACTGGCTACCACCTCTCGTGGTGGAGGTTTCTGTCTGATCACAATGAGGATCAGGACAAGCAAAAATAAATTCTCTCTGCTGAGATTAATACCATCGCATTAATAAGCACCCGTGTTGCAGACATATGGCATTAAGATTAATCCTTTCAACTAACAAATAAGACCAAAAACAGGCTTGGGATCCCTGGAAGGGTGAAGTTGGCATCTTGGACTGTGTCAAAGTTTATTTTAGATAAATTGTTATTCATATTCAAGATGCATGTAAATTATTCAGACAAAAAAAAAAAGATATTCAAGGTCCAGCTCATGTTGCGCTAGCATCTTAGACCTTCCCTGGCACGCCCCTGTGGTACAGTATAAATGCGGCTATCTGGTGGCCAATAGCAAGACAAAAAAAGAAGACTTACAGGTAAGTACCTAGAATAAGATCACCTCTTTTTCCTGGTAGTTTAATACTTTAGGTTACATTTATTTATAATGTGTTTTAAAAAAAAAAAAAAAAAAAAAAGAATATAATGAAAAGATTTTAATTGGTAAAATATTTTTTGATTTTTCTTACTATTAAAACAATGAAGAAAAATACAATTTACAGATACTGTAATGTTGTTCCTGGATTCATTGAGTCTAAATTAATTTTGACATAATTTGAGGGTCTTTATCTGGTAAATAATGCCAGCTCCCAATTTTGATAAGCAAAATGCAGGATAGGTTTATGACAAAATACAACTAATATTTTCATCAATTGTGAACACTTCTTTCAGAGATGCATCTGAATTGAAGGATGTTGGTAACTTGTGTCAAGCAAATTGTTTCTTTAGAAAATAACAATGCATAAATCATGACACGGCCAAGCTTATGCATGTCTTTCCTTTTTTCTTCAAGTGACTGTTTACTGTATGTTGCATAATGGACTTAAGTAACTCTAATACCTTTTGTAGACTTTCCCTCATGTACAGGAAAGCAGATCTGTTGTTTTTTTTCATAAAAGACTTGGCCAATTTTGACAGGTTTTCTTTCAAAGCACTTTTGTCTTGAAAGAAGATAGTGAATGCTTGGCTCCCCATTGTTTTGCTTTTTTTCTCACAGGTCATCACAATGAAGTTGGTCATCCTTATGTGCCAGCTTGGCCTCATTCTGAGGACCGAGGCACAGATACCGGATCGGTGCATTTTCAGCAATACAAACAGACCTCCAGGTTTGTGGCATTTTCTTTGATATGTTCTTTAGTAACTGTTATTTTCACACTTTCATTGCAGTTTGATTTACATGCTCTCTTTTAATCTCTTCCAGATAACTCTGATATAACTGTGATTTGTGGCACTGAGTATATGGACCTGAGAATCTACCTTTGCCCCATGTACCAAGCTCTTTATAATGAGACACTGATGGTCCTCAATAATCAGTTCAACACACCTCAGTGTTTTGGGACTGCTGACTGGGCCATTGACCCACCTGTTTTAAAATTCAGATTCCCCATAAATGACAGTTCCATCTCATCTTGCAATAATAACTTTAAGGTATTCTTCAAAATTGCTTTACCTTGCATTTTCTATGACATAAAAGAAGATTTTACATACACTCAAATATTACAGTAGTGCAGAAACAACAGTAAAGTTTTCTGTGGTACATTTTAGTGGTATTGCATGGCATTACATGAAAACCAAGGATTGGATCTTGTATTCCAGCATCAAAAAGAAAGCTGAAAACTGATTTAAACAATTTTCAGTGAAATATATATGTAATAATATTCTAATATTTGTTTTTTGAAAGATAATCAGTCAGGTTGGGAGTGGACAGTTTGCAGACTTCTCAAATGTCCAGTTCGTCAACGTCTCTGGCAGTGTTACGTCTTTAGACCCCACTGCAGGTATGATCACCTATCGCCCGCAGATCGTGTACAAGTTCTCCTGCTTGTACCCGATGCAGTATCTCCTGAACAACTCTGAAGTGAGCGTGTAAGTATGTCAGGAAATAACACCACCACTGTACGTGAATAAGCAGGACTCAGCTACAATTTGATTCACCCAAGTTTCTAATGCATATTATGAATTTATTTGAATTTAATACAGAGCAGGTGTGAATCTTGCCATAAGAGACAACAATGGTAGCTTCATCAGCACACTGAAAATGCACCTCTACAAAGTAAGACCTGTTGCTTTTAGAATATGTATTTTGACTTATTAAACTTTTTTAAACTTGATTTTGTTCTTATTTTACATGGAACAGGACGCACTGTACCAAGAGAAGCTTACTATCCCGCAATCAGGACTCAACCTGAAGACCAAGATTTATGTTGCAGTTCAGGCTAGGAATCTAACAGAAAGGTATTTAACTTTTTATAGTTTACAGTGAACCAGAAGTTACATTAATACGGAAAGACACTTAAAATCCCCCTTCTCTGTCCTCGCAGGTTCAACGTGCTGTTGGACAGATGCTACGCCACAACAAGTCCATTTCCCGACCTCAGAACATATTATGACCTTTTTGTAGGGTAAGTCACATATATGTAGCAGTATATAATACCTTCCAATTCCTCTGACACTCAACTCCATGCTAGCTCTTTGTAATACCCCGTGTGCAGTCACACCACCTGTCTCTTTTTCACACAAGGTGTACACGTGACCCACAAACTAGGGTAGAGCACAATGGAGTATCTCAGGTTGCACACTTCTCCTTTGAGGCCTTCAGATTCATGGAGCACAAAAATCTCACAATTTCCACTTTCTACCTGCACTGCGTCACCAGACTTTGTGAGGTGTCCTCGTGTAGCAGATTATTGCCTGTGAGTAGACACCAGAGTTCCTAACATTTTTTTTTCAAGATAGAGGTAGATATAGATGGATAGTAAATTCACACATCAGAGTTTTGATTGTCTTTATTCATTTTGAACAGAACTGTGGAGGTTCCAATAGGAGAAAGAGAGAGGTCGAGGATATGCTGACCAACACTACAGTCACCTCGCCTGCCATTATTGTGGGAAAACAGAGCGTTGGTGCGTCTTTAAGGCAAAATAAAATTATACATGGTGAATAAACATGCACATTCTAAAGTAAACAAAATTGCTTTAAAATGTGCAAAATATTGATTTGATTGGTTGATTCGATCAAATCAGTATTTCTTGTTTGACCCAATGAAAAACTTACATAGAAAGCAGAAAGAAATATATATTATTACAAATATGTAAAATAAAAAAAAAAAAAGGTCCTCCAAATTAAACAAAAAACTATGTTATTTTCCATGCACACATAGAAGTGATTTCTGATCTGACACCCCTATTGGCAGGACTACACCATTTCTTTGTGCCTTCCAAAACCGTTACGAAGAAATCTGTTTTATGATGAGACCATGCTATGGTTAAGGATTTAGACACAAAAACAACTTGTTAGTTTTAGGGGAAAGATCATTATTTGGGTTAAAATTACTATTGTTAAGGTTAAGAGACCTTCACCTTGACCATGGTCACACTGGTCAAAGACAATGTTGATTGTCAGTTGGACAATGTAAACGTATGTAACAGATGCTGTCATTTTTCTTGAAGAGGACACTCAAAATGAACCAGGGCCATAATGACAATATTTACTTATGGGATCTTCTTTTGTCTGTATGCCATAGATGAAGCTACAGCCAGAAGCCATCAGCTTAGCATATAGACTGGAAATTGAAAAACTATAAATTGTCTTTAAGCTTTAGATGTTTTTAGAAGATTCTCAGTCATCCAGGTCATAGTTATCCAACGAAGGTTAAAGTCAAGGGCAAAGTCAAGGGCAACTGGACTTGGTTGAAGATCTTCAACCAAGTCCAGTTGCCCTTGACTTTAACCTTCGTTGGATCTTTAAGCTTTAGGCTTTAGCTTTAGTGAGTTTTTTAATTATTGGACATAGTCAGGCTAGCTGTAACCTTATATTTCCAGCCTTTATGGTAGACAAACTACTAGCGGTACACACGAGAGGGGTAACAATCTCTTATCTAACTTTCAGCAAGAAAGTTAATATGCACATTAAATGAAAATTTGACATTTTGGGTAATGAAAGTTAATTTGATGAACTGTAACACAAAAAGTGAATCTTGTCAATTATTAACCACTGTTTTGGTAACTTTTTTCAGGAGAGATTCAAACTTTGTTGTCTTCTTCCGGTAAGAATATGCATTATATGTGACATTCTGAATGTACTGTTCACACTTCACTGGCCTAGGCCAAATTTGATTTTAACGTGAATTATTTTTCCCATGACATATACTATTGTCTTCTATCTTCATGCTTTTCTTCTTCCCTGCTTACACAGGTATGTCATCTCAGAACTACAATACCCCTTTGGTGGCTGTAATTGTCTGTATCGTCATCCTAACTATTCTCCTCGGTGCCATGGCTGTTTACTTTGCTTTGCACATCAGACAGAGAAAACACATGATCCAGTAACATCCCCTGACTGAGAGTGGAGTCCCTTCAATCTCCCAAACTGCCAGTTTAACACTTCATCATCTACAAAGCATGGCAGTTATGCTGCAGATAAAAGTAAAACAAGTCACGAGAAATAATAGTCAACAATAGTAATATCATAATGTCAAACTACTATTTAGCTTTTTCCATTTCACAAACAGCAATATAACACAGTGGTCAGCCTTTCAACTTTTTAATCAAATAGTTAACTAATGTGGAGATGGGGGCACAGAATCTGTACAAAAAATGTGTATTATAATTGTTAGCTGTAATGATGGTGTCAGTCATGTTGAAGTATTTAATGAATGGTGTTATCTTTTGTTGTCAGTTAGAAATAGTTTACTTATAAAGTATTTTCAATGACAATAGAAATAACTCTATACATACTTTATTCTTTGATAAAACTCCATTAAACTTTTTGACCGTCTCTTATTTTATGAACAGACTGAATCACATAAAACTAACAGGTTGGAGTAAATGATGAAAAACTGGCTGATTTAGGTCAAGTTGGATACTCGATTTAAACAACAATATTTGCTGTACTATCTGTGTAGATGTTCAAACTATTAGCATTATTCTAAGTAAATTTAGGATTTCTCATCAATGTTTTCTTAAAGGTGGGGAAGTCAGTTATTTCTTTACCTTGGCTACAGCTAAAAAAAAGTCATTTTTTCAACAAAGTGGAAGAGTGAACATCCAAATGTGATTTATTGTCTAAAATTTTTTTATAAATCTATCTTAGATGGACTACTTACACAGTGAACAGAACTCCGTGGGTCTGTTTTAATTTAAATACAAAACATTTACACATGTAGCACGATACTATGAAAACTCATGTTGCTTCACGTCTTCCTTTCGCACACAGGTACAGGTACATCGTCCCTGAGCTGCTACAGCAGCAGGTGGCCGTAACTGTCTGCAATCTCATCTTAACTATTTGTTTCTCCATCTGAAAACTCTCTCTGTCCACGATGTTTCAGACATACATAGGTAGTAAAAACAAGAGCAGACATTTTGACTTGAAGCAGTCACTTTCCAGTCAAAACAGGGATGTTATTTAGAATATAGGTTAACCTCTTACAACATTTATCAGAATTTGCAAAGCAATAAAAAAAAATAGACATGTGAAAGTTGTTTTGTATTTCTTTAATCCCACTTGTGATTAACATAATTAAGTGCAGTTCATCACATGTCAGATATGCTGTCAAATGCAATCAGACTGCTTACTGTCAAAATAAGTGTTAGTCTGGTTTTTAGAAGGTACAACCGTAGAATCATGAATAAAAGGTTTGGGACAGTTTGAATTGCCATAAAAAAGATACAATATATACTCTTAGGGTGGAATTCTTGAAGGTCCAGTGCAATGAAAAATGCATTAGCAAGTGTCTTAGTATTGTTTAACAAAGGACATGTCAAAGTTAAGTTACTGAGAGGAGCTTTACAGATCAAAGGCCAAAGCTTTAAGGTAGACTACTGGGATAAAAAAATGAAGAAATACTAAAGAAAAACAGAATGTCAAAAGTGCCAAAATACTGACATCCAAAAAGAACACCCACTCACTAAAATCTAAATTCTGACGTATGATAATGTGCAGAAATGTTCAAAGTTAACCTGAAAATGTTTCATTGTTGTGGACATTTAAATAACATCCCTTGAGAAACTTAAATAAATAAACAGCATATATAGTGTCCAGGTACTGGTACAACAGTGTGTACACACACATAAACACACAAACAAAACAGATGAATAGCAGATATTACATGATGAAATAAACCTGATCTTATTGGCAATAGTGAAGTGTACGTTATCTGATTATAAAAACAAAAACGATTAGATGTTAACATAGTGATAGGGCAGTTAACTTCTCTAAATAGGAATTAATTAATATATTTTACTTTACACCTACTTTTGATCTGAACAAAGCTGAGGTCTTATCTACTTGTTGAAAAGGCAAAGAAGAGACATTCCTGCGCATATTAAGTCACAAATTTATGAGAAAAACACTCAACCAATCAGCTTGTACTCTATAAAAGGCAAGGTATACAGATGTTAATAACAACTATAACCTATAAGCTACTTTCACCGAGCGGTACTATGAGATACTTCCTTCTGTTCAAAGACCAAAAGCATAAAAAAACTGACACATGATTTCCGGTAGCTTTGCTGCAGTCCCTCAAATCTGCCTAACTACCTGAAAGCTCTGCTTCTTTTCTCATGTTTAAACTGACTCATATTATTAATGACTAAAAATAACTCAGACAACATTTTTTCTACTTTTTCTCATATTTCTCCTAAATTTACCACTTAATCTGTGAGAATCTGAGGTTTTTTCTTGTTAATTGTAAAAAAAAAAAAAATTTTAGAATATTACACAGTAAAATCAGCATCTCCAAATGATCACTGTCAGAGTTTATTTTAACACTTTTTAAGTGTCTTTATGGGTCCACACCACAGAGTGTTAATTTAAAGTGGTCATATTATGCTTATTTATGGTTCATAATTTTATTTAGGGGTTGTACCAGATTGGTTTTCATGGTTTCATTTTCAAAAAACACCATAACAGCATTTGTTGTCATACTGTACATTGCTGCAGCACCTCTTTTTACCCTGTGTGTTGAATGCTCTGTTTTAGCTATGGAGTGATGCATCTCACTTCTACAAGATCTTTGTTGGAAGTTGCACATGCACAGTACCTAGTTGAGGACTACTAGCCAGTCAGAAGCAGAGTAGGGCGGGTCCTGAAAAGCCGGTAAACACGGCTTCAGTTCAGCTGTACATGTTGGCGGACCAGCTTAGCAGCATTGACTGGAGCAAGAGTTTCAGAGTGGTAGTGAGTTATTAATTTGTAACAAATGTATTTTTTATCCGTAAAGTTTTAACTGTGCACTGTCTCTATATCATGGTAACAACTTTATGTCCATTGACTGCCTCGAGGGTATCTAATGTTTGGAAGGGAGAGGGGAGGCAGCGGCTGTCATGCGACAGCAAGTTGTGTAGTGTGAACGGCACGGCCATCGGACGACGTTGAAAGTCATGTAGTCTGCACGAACCCTCAGTGTGTTTTTCCATCTGTGTTTTTGAGGGCTTGCCTGACTAGCTGCTAGGTGAGCTTTTGACGCGTGTTACCAAGTGACGTAACATGGTAACGGAAAAAAGCTGGACTACAAAGAGGCTTTTTTCAGGCTGTTCAGTGGGAGATGGTAACTCCCGTTGAGGTGGACTTTTTTCACTTTGCAAACCTGTTACATGCATAAAAAAGGTATATAACTCAATAACGGAAAGGGTGAAAGCCAAAAAGCATAATATGACCTCTTTAACTCTGTTTAGATAACATTTTACACTTAACACTGGCCAGTGTTAGTTTTTCTTAACACTTTAAGATTAACTCTCATTTGGTTTTATACAAGTATTAGCCCCGTAACATTTTAAAGGTGTAAATATAGCTCTTCCATATTGCTAAACAAAATAAAGTTTGCAAAATAAAGCTAGTCTTGTTTCATGGTGTAAAACATTTATTTTAGCACTTGCAACTCAAATAATTTGATTCCATTACATTAAAAAATGTAACAGAATGAACAGATTAGGGATGCACGCTAACTGCTAACTTGTTAACCTGGTTTTGGGGTGGTTAGTAGCAGTGTGGCGACCAGTCTATGGTGGCGATAGCTCACCATTGCAAAATGACCAGGTGCCAGTAGATCAATATCAATACAAAATATAACATTACTACTTCATTTACTTATCAAACAGTGTTAAAGTTTAGACCAAGGTCAAAAGCACAGTCCCTAGTTTCCTATCAGTCAGTGGAGTGCTTTCATGAAGACTCTCCTGGCTTCAGCCAGTCGGTGTGTGTAGGCTTACGCAGTGGGGGCGGGATGACATGAACACTTCAACTGTAAAAGCCAGCAACAGAGTAATATTTATACAATTACACTTAAAGGTTTGATTTAGTGACACTTTGTTTTTACGCTTGGTTTTGACACTAACTACTAATCCAGAGTAGTACTCTTCTCAATTTTCTGTGTACTCCTCTCACCCAGCCCCATAATTTATTTATATTTAATTTGTTTTTACTAACAACAGCCCTAATACACTAATTTAAATTTCTGGCAAATTAATGACTTTACAATACTGCACATTTGTGAGTTTGTACTTGTACATTTACCACTTTAATCTCAGAGGAAAGGAAGTTTTTTTATTGTAAATAAATGTATGACTTTAATCTGTGATTTTTTTCTTTACCTACAAAGGCTCAAATAAAGCATTGTACTATTAAATTATTATTATAGAATAATCAGGGAAACATGATTTAACCAAGAACTATTTTAGCAGATCATTCAATCATTGACATGCCATTCCTGACAAATCAGCTGTTGAGATGATTCCTAATACTATTTAATATCAAAACATAATTTCCAACATTATAAATAGGTGGCATAAGGTTAAACAACACAGTTTTTTTTACATAACACAGTACAATAGCTACAATATTGCCCAGATTTACCATGACGGTATTTATAGCTATTCTGTCCTGTTGTTAAGTAGATGTGGCAATGTTGTCACATGGTAAATAAGAGGTTAGCTTTGAATTAATATTTCACTAATTTGTCCAAGTACAACAATCAGAGTTGGGCTATTCGTCAAGAAAATGTGCTGAGGAATGGTAGCTGGATTACTGAATGTTTAGATAGCCAACTCAATTAATTTATACTGGCTGAAAAGGAAGAATGTAACAGTTTATCCACTTAGGAATGTCCCTTTTCAACTTTTGTGATAGATGACTGGCATCCCTTATCTCAGATCACATCTGGGTGTGAGAAGAAAGACAGAGAGGATGTTTGTGTTTGCATGTGTGTGTGTTTGACTGATAAGTAGGGCAGGAGAAGAGGAGGTCTGTATATTCTCTTCTTTGACTTAATCTCGGCTCAAATAAAAAGAGTAATTTTATTGTCTAAAAATGTTGCCGTGGCTCCATTAGCTTGGCAAGACATTCTTCCTCAGGGGTGAGAAGTTCTTGTTTTGTTTGGCAAGTCTCCAAAGTGACACTTTTAACTAATAGGGAAGGGAGAAGTCATTTTGCAGATCTGGAAGAGTCTGAAGAAACGTTTTTTTCCCCTTAGGAATTCCACAGTGTAAACGATGCTGCAGTTTTTTTTGTGAATGTAGAGGGACTCCCCTGTTCTCACTATACTTATTATCATCAGCCTGTTTTTTTGTATTTTGTTAGCTTTGTTATCTTTAAGTCGAGGGTTTATTGTAGTGTGATCGATGAATGTGTGTCTTGATGACATTTCCCTGTGTACTGCTTTTGTCCAGTGACATTATTGTTTGAACACCCTAAAAAGGCAATAGCCAACACATACTGTATACCAGCAGGTGTATTTCTTCTTTCCTTCCTGAATAAAACCTCAAAGTTGTGCCTGTTTCTGAATTAATACACAACTCACTCTCCAGTGGTGTTTTTCCAACATTATTTCCTCTTTTCTTTGTGTACCTGTGAAGTTTCAACATAGACCCTAGAGTGTTCATAATACCACAATGCACTGGATCTTTTAAAACAGTAAATTCACTGTGTGTTTTTACCTCTCAAAATATACTGTATTTGCAGTATGACAGTGTGGTATACTTTTACTTATTTGAAGGCAGTTTTGGCAGAGCTCAGCATTCTTATTGGGAGTACATCCTCCACCCATTCATTCGGGGTGGCCTTCATGCGCTCCCAAAGGGCCACCTCATAGGGAGTTGAGTCCATCCAGTCCACCGCTGCTCCATAACTTCTGCCTATAGGGAGACATACAGTCAAATACAAGCATTAAAAACACGTCTATTCTATGATATCATTGATACAGTGGTGTAAAGTAACTACATGTAGCGCTTTCCTTTTTAGTTTTTCCTTTTTCTTTATACTTCCCACTAAATGTCAGAGGGAGATATTGATTTTACTCCAGTACATCAACTTGACAGTTGTAGTTACTATTTAGCTTGTAGATTAAGACTTTACATACAAACACAATATGATCATTTTATAAATCCATCACATTGTTAAGTTAAGTTTAAACCAGTGGTGCCCAACCATTTCCAATTTATTTTTGAATGGTAGGAATGCTGAAACCTAGCGTTGCGTTAACTCTTCCCACTTCTTACTTTCATCTAGAAAAAGTTTTATAACATTGCATTGTACTTGATTACATATTGAAATAACATTTGACACAGTTTTATGTTCTTTTTCAGACTATAAAGTCTGTATGTAAATTGCTGCATTTGAATATAAATATTGTGTACATAGTACACATGTGATATAGCAGCATGTTGATTGTCTATATAAAGGGTATCACTCTTTTCTTGAATGATATAATTCAATGTTCACTATATATATATATATATATAAGTCCACTATACTTTGCTGTTTCAATTGGGTAGCTTTGTCTTAATGTTCACTGAGAATTAACACCCTATTTAGTGGACTTGAATTATCCCACAATGTAACATACAAAGCACTGTACAATTGACACTACTAATTGTCACTATCAAAGAGCTGAAGACCATCATGTATGTATCCAGAAAGGTTAATTTAGGTACAGTTGAAACCATAAGTCAATTAATCAACTAGTTTATTGACTGAGAACTGATTAATCGCTTTCAAATAAAAATATTCCTTAGTTCAAGCCTCTAAATTGTCTTGATTTGCTGATTTTCTTTGTCTTATGTGATTGTAAACTGAACATTTGAGTTTTTGACTGTTGGTTAGCAATAGAAAGATGTCATTTTACTTTTGCCATCTGACATCTATATAGGGAAAACGTTCTGCCACGTCTGCTCTTATAGGATCTCGATTAATAACACCACATTTTCTCCAGAAAATACAGTTTTCTAGTTTATAACAATGCGATGTTCCAGATGATGAACACAACCGTTAGATGCATCAGATTTTTTATCAGCTTGTGTATTTTGAAATGATTCTTTCTCACCAGTACCTGTTCCAGCTCCAAGCCTCAGGCCCCCCAGCAGGTTGCTGGCTAGCCTGTCTCGGTCCCAGACAGTGAGCTCCACGCAGGCTTCTGCTAGATCAGCCTCTTGGATGCCATCGTACACCATCGTGTGGTTAAACACTGGGTCTACTGTCCTCCGCAGCACACGTGTCTTCTGGCGACTCTTCCTGCTTGTGTCTGGCAGCACAAAGCTTTAGATGAGGGAGAAAAAGAAACATGTTGACTGATACAGTGGAAAACTTCAACTGAAGGAATAGGAGTGGGAAATGCTTTCTTGCTGAGAGTTAGATGGGAAAATCGATACCACTCTCATGATGATGTTAATGTGACAGCCAGGAAAGGGTTAGCTTAGCTCACAATAAAGACTAGAAACGGGGAAACGGATAGCCTGCCTCTGTCCGAAGTGGAGAAACCAGGAAGTCACTGAGCCTAGCCAAGAAATAACCCGGCACATGTCCCCCCGTAGAAAATGTTGTTTTAGGCTTCTGCTTTTGTACAGATTAAACATGCAGCATGTTAATGAGCGCGCTTTAGTGCTGGGAGGCGATTCTTTTACCTTTGGACAGAGCCAGGTGAACTGTTTCCCCATTTGCAGTCTTTATGCTAAGCTAAGCTAACCACTTGCTGGCTCTTCATATTAATTGTAAGAGTGGTATCAATCTTCTCATCTAATTCTCGGCTAGAAAGCAAATAAGAGTATTTTCTCAAAATGCCGAACTATTCCTTTAACTAAGATGGATGTTTGTACATACCACTTAACATATGGGTCAATGGTGGCCCTGATTAGAGGCAGGTTCTTGCATTCTTTCACCCAAATGTGAACCTCTCCGGTGTTTGGACTCTCCTTAGCTAATCCTTTGAAGACGGATATATTAAATATATAAATATTAAATATTTAAAGAACCTTGTCTATAAAAAGTATAATATCATGTAATAGACTGCAGATAACTAAATAAGATAACTAAAATGTACATAAAAAAAACAAAGTCTTTTTAAATAATAGTATGAATTGTGGGCAGACCTTCACTGTGGATGATCTGTGGCAGGAAACGTATGGCTAGTCTCATCTCTCCACGACCATTTGAAGGCGCTAGAGTGGGCATAGTCTGAAATGTTTGGCAGAGCGAACATTACATAGACAGTAGATCCAAAATCCATCATGAAGCTTTAAAATCCCTTTGTACACAGGTTACACAATAACTACAGTGCGTGTGATATTAACAAGCTCAAATAGACTCCAGTGAAATGAGCTGGCTGACCACATTCTTAGATTACCCGGTGTTATTTGATGACACAACAACTGCTGCAGATAACGCAGCCTGTGTTTTCTTCTTACCCTTGCTTTCAGAGGTAAGTAGTTCATCTGGGTGTGGTCAAAGTCCCACTTGGAGAGGTCCATATCTACCTCTCCCAAGAAACTGTTCCTGCCAAAGGTGTCGTTATGCCAAACGGACAGAATGAGCGTCTGGGTTCGGAGGTAGTCCATGCGAACACGATACTGTAAGGGCAGGGAAGAGCAAGCTTTGTTTGATGATCGTCATGCACGCCAAGTACTAAGCATTACAGTGTGGGAAAATGTCTGTGTATATTTAGTACTACTGTCATTATATCATTAGATTCTTACTCTGAGGATTTCCTTGAAAGTTGGATTTAGTGTCTTCTTTTTAACAGATGTTTTCCTCTTTCCGAGATGAGCTTTGTCAGGAACCAGGTAGCTTTTGACATACCTTAAAAGGCAAAAAAAACATTTTTTATCTTTCAAGATGCATCTTAAATATATACATATAAAAATGATATTGAAGTAGTCACAACTAAATACTAAAACTAAAATAAATTACAAACTAAAAACTAAAATTAATTAATAAAGAATTCTTAATATGGTTTTGGGCCAATATACATTACTGATCTTCTGCTACATTATGAACTATCCAGACCTCTCAGGTTGTCTGGGACATGTCTGTTTAATGTCTGCTTAATGTCCCCAGAGTAAAAACTAAACATGGAGAATCAGCGTTCAGTTTTTATGCACCATATATCTGGAACAAACTCCCAGAAAACTTCAGGTCTGCTGAAACTTTCAGTTTTTTTAAATCAAGGCTGAAGACTTTTCTTTTTGCAGTTTCCTTTAATTAAATTAAAATGTAAGGCTTTTCAATAATATCTTACATTGCACTGTAACTTTTACTCTCCTGATTTATCATGTTTTTATTTTCTATTTAACCTTTTTTTAAAATTGTATTTAAATGTCTTTTTATATTGCCCTGTGTTGCTTTTATGTTTTATGTAAAGCACTTTGTATTGCCTTGTTGTTGAAATGTGCTACCAATAAACTTGACTTGCTTTACCATGACAATTACAACACTATATTTCATAAAAGTAACCCTACATATTTTCATAGTTTGTTCTGAAACTACAAGTTCTTCATATTATATAGTAGTAGAATTTACATATAATAAAAAAGGGCATTGTATTATTTAAATGTTAACCTCCTTATGCAGAGGGTATAGTGTCAAAATATTATTGGCCATTGTGTCAGATGACATTTAGTGATTGATCCCCTACACACAGATTGAACGCGTACAGAGATTTTAATGTATCCACGTTTCTTGTTCTTGATGTTCCATGTAGGGTGACCAGGCAAATTTGGCACAGTCCTAAATTACGAGCAGTTGTCCTGAATCCTGTCCTGTTTTTCTAGAAAATTTGTCTAAACTTGAGTTTTGATTAGTAAACATTAAATACTGATGGTTGTGAAACATTCTTTTGGTGTTGCCCTGAATGTCTGAGCTACAGCAGGGACTGTAGCGTATCGTGGACAACTGCGTTGTTATAGCCACAAAGTAACACGCAACAACGTGCTCTTTTGCCCTTTTTGTTTTCTAGTATAGACAAAGATAGTGGAAGTTGTAGTCAAGAGGACAGGGGAAGTGTAGTTGCAGGCACCAATGGAGAAAAAAATTGCACATTGCAAATTGCACAGATACCACATTAATGAAATTAATAAAATTAAATAAACTGTATGTAACAGATCATGATTGACACACTGTTAAATTGAACAAAGTCTTTGTGTTCACAGTTCACCTTATGGACAAAAAAAATACATTTTAGTGCTTTGGCTTTCACATGTTCTACTGTTCGTTGACACTGCATCATGTACTGAATGTATGCTCCCCCACCCCCAACACCCTTGTCCCGAATTTCACCCATTCTCATTTGGTCAAACAGTCACTCATCTTACTTCGTAGAGACAGTATATAAATGTTTATCCTAGATTATAAATATTTCAGTACAGCACTCACGGATCTGAGCGGCCCCTCTTTGGGTCCACTGCAGCCAAGTCTTGACACTCAGCAACAAAGATGTGAAACTCTTTGAGTCTCTGAATGTAGTTGATGGAGAAATGGATGTTTCCCTGTACCTCCACATTCCCAAATTCCCCGCTGTACATGGTCATCACACTTCCACTCAGCTAGGAGCACACACAAACAAGTAGGCAAACATTTTATTATTATTATTATTAATTATAACTGTAAATGTATTTACATACATTGTTTTATTGGACAATTTGTGGCTTGTGTTTTGCTGAAAATCAAATATGTCTTCTAGAGATAGAGGTCAAGTACAGCGCTAATTAGTACCACTTTAAAAGGGGAATTCCACTGACAGGGTTGGGGAGTAACGGATTACATGTAATGGCGTTACATAATCAGGATACCAAAAAAAGTAACTGTATTCCGTCACACTACAGAAAAAATAGACGTTATCAGATTACAGGTACATTTTGTGAAACTGGGGATTACTCATAGGGATTACTTTAAGCAGAAAGTTTCCATGAAACACAAAACGCAATGCTTTTGACAGTGTACATTTGCGAGAAACCTGGAACAGATTTTCTCCATATTTCTAATATTTCTCCATCAAATATTAGAAATAGAAATACCAGTTTCACCAAAATCAGTGAAAAGTTGTGTTTTTGTACAGTAGGGGCCCGGTCAGAGTAAAGGATAACTGCGACACAGCAAGTACTATGCTTTAGCAGTGTCACATTAAGAAATCTTTTCATTGAACGCTAAATTAATACATGAGTCATTAACGTTTTAAAATGCTACAAACTCTTAAATATCATCAAGAATACCTACAAAATATATTTTTTTGTCATTGAGATACTACCAGATACTGCCATAGTAGTGACATATCATAAAACATTCAAACGTGGATTTTGATTTAATGGGAAGGGAAGATTTTGTACATGTTTCTCTAAAAATACACTGAGCAGAAAATGCATCATTAACACTCTCTTGTCTTCATTTGCCTATTTGGCATTGAAAAATGTCAGTTTCTGAAAAGCTTAAGCTTAAAAGGCAACGAACAGCGCAGGTTTAAGAGAGCAGTGTTTGAATGTGAAGCATGCACATGCGTAAGCTGCTGCTGTGTGTGAACATACAGACGACACAGACGCCATGCCAGAGGAGCTGGTGAGGTTAGTCAAAGAGTTGGCCATTAGCCTTCCTCTGTGGTAACTGTCCTCGCAATTGGAGTCAGATTCTCTGTCGATGTCCTGAAACACAAACAGTAGGCACAGAAATCTCCGTGCACAGTGATGCAGAGCAGACTTTGACCTACTGGACTAAAAGATGATGGGGTGGTTTTACCTCCTTCTGTAAGAACGAAGGAACGGATTTGCTCATCTTCTTCAGGTGCTCCGGATCCGAAAATAAGGATGAGGAGGGTGACGGGATGGATGAGACTAAAGAGAGGTTGATTGGGAAGCAGAAGACACAAAAACTTGACTAATTTGACACTAAATGAATATCCATAATGAAAAGCATCACGCAATTTTTTACCATCACTAATGCGTCTCATGTCAGCAGTCGCGTCTTGCCTTCTTTCTTGTCCTGTAAGAAACAAATGAAAGAAGTCACAGTCACCCAAAATTATCTGTGCATGTGAACAATTTATCTTGGAACTTGAGGACATGCTCACGTGGTGACAGGGACACTGTGATGTCCTCCATACTTTTAGCCAGATTTTTAGGCCGTGCTTCTGCTCTCCTCAATGCTTTCCTTACAGGGTTATGGCCCTCATCATCATTCTCACCTACAGTACATATTGGAGAAAAAAAGACTCTAACAAGACAGTAAGACAGTATGTTTAACAGAGGGCAGAGTCTTTGTTTTGAGTCCTGACTGCTTGTAAAAATCTGGGTAATTGGTATTGGTTGGTATTTTGAGCTTTAATGTGAGATTATTTTACTAAAGCAAGTCTATTGTTTACAGAACGTTTGTTGTGCCTATACTTATAATTAGGGCTGCAACTAACAACTACTTTCATGATTGAGTAATTATTACGTAGGGGGATTGGTTGGGGTGTGTCCAACTCTGCTTGTTTATTTATTTTTCTACACAAGCTGTCTATCTGATAGTGCTGTGGCTAAATTTAAGGAAGTGATCCCATCTGCATTTAACTCAATACCATGTCTTAATATAAAAGTGGACTCAGTCCCTCCCAAATTGATCATCTTGTTTATAGTGCTGCAGGCCCACTTTACTCTATAGATAATAAAACAAAGAAGGAATGCTCCATGGTGTAACTCTCCCAAACCTGCATATTAAAGCAAACATCATGAAAACTTGAATGGAAATGGTGTTCCACTAATCTGGAAGAACCTCGTTTAATCTGGCAAGATAGTCTTAAAACTTCTAGGAAGTCCCTCCATAATGCCAGAGCAGCCTATTACTCATTAATCATTAATAGAGGAAACAAGGACCGCATGTTTCTTTTCAGCACTGTAGACTGACACAACTCTATTGAGCCATGTATTCCTATATCCCCCAGTAGTGATGACTTCATGAGCTTCTTCAATGATAAAATTCTAATTATTAGAGACAAAATTAATCACTTAATGCCCTCAACTGGTACCAATGTATCTTCAACAATGTCAGTCTTCACCGACTAACTTAAATGTTTTCTTCATTCAATCAAGTTAGGGGATGATAGGGGACCCTAGGCTGCTTAAAGAACGTCTTTACTAGATACTTTCAATCTGTCTTTACTAAAAAGCTAGGTACCACAGTCATTTAAAGGAGCTGTAATTAATCCTCATCTTAAAAAGCCCACTCTTGATATAGGGGTTTTAGTCGACCCATATCTAACGTTCCCTTTTTCTCTAAGATCCTTCAGAAAGCAGTCACCAATCAGTTGTGTGACTTTCTAAATAGCAATATTTTATCTGCATATTTTCAGTAAGGATTTAGAGCATCAAAATACAGAGACAGCACTAAAACATTTGTCTCTGTACTTGACTTGTTAGATCATAGTGCTGCATTTGATACACTTGACCATCACACCCTAATACAGACTCAAACATTTAATTGGCATAAAGGCACTACTATAAGTTGGTAGAAGTCCTATTTATCAGATCAATCTTAGTTTGTGCATGTTAACAATGTATCATCCCTGAAGTTTGTCACAGAGTTCTACAAGATTCTGTGCTTGGATCAATCCTATACACCTTTTATATGGCTCAGGTGAGCCCTGAACCATAGTTATGCTGCTATAAGCCTATACTGCCTGTAGTTAAGGTTTTACCAATTAATAGGGAGTTTTTCCTTGCCACTGTCGCTTAGTGCTTGATCATGGTGGGAATTATTGGGTCTCTCTAAATAATGCTACAAACAGTCTGGTCTAAACCTGCTCTATATGAAAAGTGCATTAAGATAACTTCTGTTATGAATTGGTGCTAACCTGCATCTATCTGAGTCTGATTTAATTGCTCTCTTATAAGCCTATTAACAAAATAGGAGGATGTTTCAATGTCTACATTTGCTTACATAAAATGTTGTGCATTATTACCAAACAACAGTGCAAATCAGAAAACTGAAAATATTATGTACGCTGTTAACAATTTGAAAACCTTTGTTTGAGCTATATAGGTGCAGCCCCTGCCTCAAAGCTATTAAAACTACTGTGAAAGAAAGCTGACATGAAACTGCTTAGGTTGGTGAAACACTGTTAAAGTTACAGTTATATATCGCCCAGCCCACTAATTAAACACTTGCAGCTGACCACAGGAACCCACAGTGTTTACAAAGATTTGCTTCTGCCAACACAGATAACCCAACACGGACATGATATCAAGGATACTGCTGGATACAGCCTGTAGTGATAATAATGAGACTTCAAACAGCAGTAGTTGGACTACTTTAAAAAAGATATTAAGAATTGCTTTATTTTAAATACATTGTAAGAATTATGTGAAATTTCATAAAACTTAAAACCTCCACATTTCTATTAAATATTGACTATATAGGGGCGGCTGTGGCTCAGGAGGTAGAGTGGGTTGGCCGTTAATCGGAAGGTTCAATCCCTGGCTCCCCCTGGTTGCGTGTCAAAGTGTCCTTGGGCAAGATACTGAACCCCGAATTGCCCCTGGCGGCTATTCCGCCAGTGTATGAGTGAGTGTGAATGTTAGTTTCCGTTAGGCTCAGTGTATGAATGTGAATGCAGATGTAGTGTAAAAGTGCTTTGAGTAGTCGAAAAGACTAGAAAGGTGCTATACAAGTACGGAGCATTTACATTTATATAGGAGATCTATATGTTTATTAATTCTGAACTTCCTGCTTTGTGCATTTTTAAAATTTAATTGTTATCCAAATTGAATGTTATTTTCTGCCTGTGTTGTAATACTCAGCATTTTAATTCTTCAAGACAAATGAAATTGCTTTACTGATTGTAAAGTTAAGCTACTTAGAAAAATCTTACATTATTATTATATTATTATATCTTGTAGAAATGAATGGTTTTGCTTTCTCTAAAAATACATACACAAATACATAAATGTACAGCATGTGTGATATTCTATTAATTTCAATATTAATCCTACATATAGAATATGTAAACATGGATCTTTTGATGAAAGTTTATTTAAATTTTATTTTGTTACTTTTGTTCAGCCTGTATAGTGTGTAGATATTTTGATATTTTTTCATTGCCGCTTTATTAATCCAGGACCTTCTTGTTTTTTCTTACATTTTGTTTGTTAAATCTTATTTTGTTACTGTTTATTTTTGCCAATTTTTAATATATTTTATCTCTTTATTTTGTAAAAAATATTTGAGACATTTTGTACATTCAAAGGCGTTATAGAAATGTAACTAAAAATTATTACTATTATATAAAATACTAAATACTGGTGCTTGTATGTTCTTCAAATTTAAGTCGCTTTGGATATAATCAAAAAAGAGTAAATGTAAATCTAAACATAAATGCCAAGTTTTAACTAAAATGAACTTCTAAGCTCAAAACTTAAAAACCTAATTTTTACCTTACTTGTTTTGAGCAGGAAAGGAACAAAGACAGGACTTGTTTGGATGAAAATCAAAATAACTCACATTTAAATAACTGCTTAAACTAGCATGAATAGCATGTTGACATGTCAATTGTATATTTAAAGAGATTTTTTCTTCAGATCTTCATTTATATATAAAACTGAAGTTAGTGCTCACAGTTTGAACCGTTCCTCAAGCTGGACCAGGTTTCCGACGTGCTGCTCACAGATGACTCCGGACCAGTGTCTGAACCGCTGTGATTTGCCCATGGGGGGCGCTGACTCGTCTTGCTACCCTTCCTGCTGTGACGCTCCTCTGAGCTAACTGGAGTGCTGGACCTCACAGGCGCAGCAAGATCAAATCCATACCTAGACTTGTCCTCTGACCTCTCGTTCTTCAGAGCCGGGGTGAGGGAGGTGTGGACGTTGGTCTTATCTGTCATGCCCAGGTAATGCCGATAGTCTCTGGGAACATATGCCCGTGCACGTGGAGTCAGGGTCTCAGATTCCTCTGATGATCTTCTCGGCAAGGCGCCTTTTTCGGGGCTCTGCCTCTGCTTTCGGCTCTGGGAGTGGACAGGGCTTACATCTATTTTAAGCTGGCTTTGATCTTTTTCATCAGGAACACTCAGAGCGAACATGCTGGTGGCACGACGCATAGAATTTCCTCGACTGCTCGAATTGCTAAAGCTGTCTTTTCGATTCTTAGGAGAACGAGTCACTGAACTGTTCTGTGGTTTTGTGGATATCCCCTCTCTATTAGAGTCTTTTGAGTTCCTTCTGGGCTCTCTCTGCTGGCCCGTCTCAGCTGTCATGTAATTACACAGGTTGTTTTTGCTGTCATACGCTGCTCGTGACCCCATCTGTCTATCATGAGGCGACTTTGATTGCTTCTGAGGAGGTGGAGATGATTTCATCACAGCTGGTCTTGTCTTCTCAAAAGCAATATTTACACGATGAATCTCTGGGTCACTGCACTTTAACTCGTGAGATGGAAGCTGGGAACTTAATGGCTCTTTCCTTTTGGGGCTTTTGGGTTTGTCAAAGAAAAATGACCCCTTTGTATCTGACGTGGCCTCATCCCAGAACTCACGCAGAGTGTTAAATTGTGTACGGCTCGTGCCCAGGCTAGGGGATAACTTTTCTATCCTCTGATTCAAAGGAAGAACAGTGAAATGCTGATGATTTCTCTCAGACTCTTCCTCCTCGCTGCCTGAATCGTTTCCAATAGACCTCAGGTCATACTCCGACTTTGTAAATCTTTTATTCAGTTTTCCTTGATTTGCACCACGAGCAACTTTTCCATCCCCACTAGCTTTAGGTTTTCCCGTGTAAAACATGGGTTTGTTCTTCTCCTGCTCCCAGAAAGATCTGAGCTGCTTTATCCTCTCTGCAGTACTTTCTTGATGTCTGTTTGAGTGAGGACTGTTACTTCTGTCTTTATTAGATGTATCCTCCTTTCGTTTTGGAGACATGCTTGATTGCACAATTTTATCCTCATTGTCCCTCCTCTTTATATCTTCACTTGAACCTCTACGCAGTTGTGCTTTGGGGGTGATTTGCATATCATTCCCACCTTGCTTGTAGTTCATATATGGGCTATTTCTGGACAAATAGAGCTTCTCAGAGTCTGAACTGTCCATTGCTTGGAGATCTGTATCCAGCAGCTTGGACAGCTCGTCTTGCAGTTGGGTTTCTCTAGATGGGGAAATACTGTCAGGCTGTGGATTTGGTTTGACTAAGTAGGCGCTTTCAGACTCTGGTCTCTGGTTGGGTGTCCTTGACTGTGGACATAAAATCTCAGTGTCTGAACCTCCTTTGTCTTGGGGACGTGCTGCTAACTTTAAAATACCTGAGTTGTATGTTGGGTCAGTATTGTTCCTTTGAGTTGAAGTATTCATCACCAGACGGTCTACCTTCTGGTAATTATTTAAACAAACATTGTCTCCAGTATCTTTCTGTGGACTGATTTCCAGCTGTTGTTTTCTTTCATCCCCATGATTTGAGGCATACTCATCATAACTCCCCTTCCCATTGTGTATTCCAGCCACAGAGGGCATATCAGACACTCTGTGGGGTTTGATTACTTTCTCCTCGTCTTTCTCCGCTGATAGGTGAGGTTTTTGTCCTTTGTCGCTGGGTGTGATTGATTTGCTGATAAGTATTTTAGGGCCTGTGTTACTTTTCTCCCAGAATGACTTCAGATGAGATATTTGGGGCGGTTGGCTTTCATCGTTATTATCTTTAACTTCCTGTGGCCGCATTCTCTCTCTGGCATCCCTGTTCACCTCTTCTTGTGTTTTGGGCAGTTCCTTGTTGCTTATGCTGTCTGTTGCTCTTAACTCTTTAGCCACATTGGTCTGTCTTTGAACGTGATTTCTCTTCATTTCAAGAGATTCCTTCTTTCCATCACTTACACTATCCCTAGAATCTTTTCTTGATGAATCTTCATCTCTTAATTTGCTGATTTCTACATGTTTGTCAGAGCTCTTTGCGGCCTCTGGACTGTCCTCTGTGTTTAGCCAATCACTGCTGTCTGTACTGCGGCTGAACCAGTCCAACACCTTCGCGATGGAGTCCTCATCACCAGTGGGACTGGTGGTCTGAGTGGATAATTTAAACACATCTTTCTGATTTGATTTCTTCTGGGTTTTCTGATCAGACTTATCAATGAAGTTGAGGTCATAAGATACCGGGGGATCTGGATCTGGATCTGAAAATAAAGGCACGAAAAGAGAGTTAAATACTTGTCAGAATATAGCCAGAAAGCTACTACTGCCTGTCCTGCAGCAGGTTTGCCTCATCTCCCTTTTAAATTAACAAGACTAAGAGTCTATAGCCCTGCTAGCAGCGATGTGAGCTAAATGCTAATGTAAACATTTCACAATGACAGTGCTAACATGCTGATGTTAAGCTGATATATGTTTATACCTCTGTATGTAGACGCCAATGTTTTTCTCTAGTTTAGCTGTTTCTTGTGAAATACTGCACACGTTCACCTCTTCAGACTAAAAAAAACTTAAAAAGTCATTCTGAGGTCAAACTGCTCACAACTCTTGTCACACATGATTGCCTCAGTTGATATTAAACAACTACTTCAAACGTACTTTTAACTAAGAGCTATTTCTTGTTGCTGAACTCACCCACAGTACTTTGAGTCAAACTCAGCTCTTCCTGCTTCATTGCAGTTCCCCCACTGTCTGAATCCTGAATGCTGCTGGTATGCAGGATGACAGAGTTCAGCGCTGCATGTTGTCTTTGTGTCTGATCATCTCGTTCATCACTCCTCTGTGGGATTTCTCTTTCAGTGGATGCATCACTCCTGGTGTACATGGCTGGTCTATAATTGTACCGGTTGTGGGTTGCAGTGGAAGGATTTGAGAGTTTAGTTACAATGTTTTTGTGAGAGCCATTGGAAGAACTGTCCACTGACCTGTCTTTTGTTATAGAAGGTGGGGTTTTTTCTCGCTCCACACTGAAATTAGACAAAACCTGGGATATACCCCCAAGTGGCTGCTGGGAGTTTTCATCAAGAGATGTGGATGGTGGAGCAGACACAGCTACTTGATTGGATACTAAACATTTCTGAGGTTTTTCATCTTGGCCCTTCAGGCTGGACTGGTTAGAGCTCCCACTGGACCCTTGCTGGAGGCTCCGTCTTGGGGCAGGAACGACCCCCGCTGACCCCACCTGAGTGTCTGACCCCAGGCCATTGCTTTCTGACTGACTGGAGGTACGTCTTGAGAGAAATGTCCTCTTCTTTGGCACTGGTCTGAAACCTACAGAGGAACCCTCTGATGTGACGGAGCCCCCTGAAGTCCGACTGGCCTCTCCTGCTGGATGGCTCTTCAATGGAGATATGGGATCTAAGGGAAACACAGAAGAAAAGCTCAGTGTAGATAATAGATTCAGTAGAGTGCTGCTACCACTTTGCATATTAATTTTTGTGTATCATGTGGTCAATCTCTATTTCACAAATGTGTTTGTCTGTTTAAAAATTCAATTCAAACCTATCTCAGATGACTCCTGATCCCGACCGGTTGACATGTCATTATTATTTTCAGGTGGCTCAACAACAATAAGGGAAGCACGGTTGAAAGGGTTGTGCCTTGGCTTAAAGGAAAATGACAATAATTCATGTTTTATATTACAATATATGTCATTTAATTGTAACAAGATTGCACCAAAGAAAGGAAGAAATGTACAGATAAAAGCTGTTTTGTAACATGTGCGTACCATTCTTGGAGAGCGGGTAAATGAATTTAGATTCTCTTTTTCCGCATCACTGTGGGAAAAACAATTAAAATTTCTAGTTAGAAGGAGGTGAATTTAAAAGAAATCCAAGCATGATAAAGCATCAGATGAGGTTACACAGATGAAGTGCATTTCAACAAGATGTGCAAAACATCCAAGCAGCAAAGTCTGTGTTTTGTCTCAAAACTATACTGTAGTATGCATGACTGGGGCTCGCTGACTCATAAATAACGCTGATTTCAAAGAGAAAGATGTCTACCCAACTAAACTGACCAAAGTAGCAAAGAAACTTTGAAAAGGGGCAAGAGGGCACTCCATAAGATCACAATATCTGGTATTTTGTGGTTGAATAAGAGGATTCTTTTTACAGGAGAGAAAATCTTTAATTCATTCATTGATCACATTTGAAATGCATGTGATGCAGTAATAAAACACAGGACTACAGTGAAAAACATCGCACTATCAGACTGCAAATAGAGATTACGCAATGACATTCTTGAGTCTATTGTATGTTTAGGAAATTTGTAGGCCTCTGCGCAGAAATATAGAAGCGTGGCTAAATCAAATATTGACCCAACTTGTAAAAAAATGGTGTTGTATATGTCTCAGCTATGGAACAAAGTTACTGAAAGTTGTCTGATAGACAAAGCGTCTTCCACTGGAGTAAGCTGAAACTGTAAAAGTATTCAGAATGTCATAAGAAGAATTAAAACATCATCATAGGTAATAAAGTACTGGTATTCCACTTCAGAGCAACAGGAGTGTAACCTTCTCATCCTTTTTGTGGTTTATACCAGAAATAAACTCGACCAGTGACTTCTCATTTAGAGTAATTAGGCTGAGAGCTCTATTGAGTTAAACACTTTGTTAAACTGTCGGCCTGTTTTCCTTTAACACGCCAGACCACATCCTGCAATGTTGTGAGCAGTTAGCTGCTGCTGGGCTATAAAACAGACATGTTCCCAGTTAGCACCACCTATGTTTACACATACTGAGTCACAAGACACCACACACACTGCACACACACACACTGTTCGCACACACACACACACACACACACATAAATATACAGTGACAGAGTAAGAAAGAGAGAGAGTGGGAGTTGAAAGAGTGTTTGAAATGGATCAAGTAATTTATTGTAGAGCGGCAGATAGTATGTGCTCGATTTTGGTAGCTCAGCCTTCACTACGAGGTTCAAGAGTGGAAACACTCAAGAATAATGAAAGAGTGGTGGGCCAATCAATGAAATGTTGACGTGAAGACAAGACTTGCCACCTCTAGAAATCCTAATCCAAACAAAAGCCGTTATAGGTTGGCACACAGTTTGCAAGACAACATTTATCAATGTTGAGTCAATTCGGAGGCAGGCTGAGTAAGAACATGAAAATAAGAAAGTGAAGAGGGCCGTGTACTTGATCTCCTGTGGTTGCAGTGATTCCAAACATCTGGCAGGTTTTGGAGGAGCAACGATGTCTGAACCTCGACTACTGGGCGCCTTGGATCTTTCAATTCTAAGAGACCCGTCTGCAGCAGAAAGCAGTTTACAGGAGTTTATGAAAAACACTATACAATTATATAAGCACAACGTATGTTACTCTGTAGTGATCATGTAGTGATCCCTAGGCAAACCTTAGAGGGAAAATCTAAACGTTATATTTTCACCTGTTATCCAGCAGCAGGTGTGTTTATGATCCCATGGTTGTCAATGTTCTGCCCCAGAGGATAAAATGTTTGCCTGGAGCGAAACACAGTTTAAATCCAATATTTTCACAAACTGTGCCACTTTACTCTGATCTTCTTCTCCACTGTAACATATATGTCTACTGTGAAGGCATCGGCTGCGGCCGGCGTAGTCTGTGGAAAGGTTAGGTTTGACTTTTGGTTTTGCCCCGGGCACACATTTTATCCTTCCGGGCAGACAGTAGATGTCTGAGGGATCACGAAAATATCTCTAAAGATATAACCTGCTGCTGGATAACAGGTAAAAAGTTTGTGACAGAGTCATAGAGTAATGTACAGTAATGAGTGCTGAGGTCCCAAATAACAGTATAGAACAAACACACCTAAACCAGCTTTTCTCGGTTTCATGGAGGCCAGGATGATTTCCGAGCCGTGGATCCTGTCCATGTGTCTGCGAGACTTGGCCTCATAAAACCACTCTCCGGTCAGGTACTTCCGCTTGGTGTCTGACTGTGAGCCACTGTTCAGTATTTTCTCCAGTTTGCTGGTGGGAGCACAAAAAGGAGACATGTAGAAATGCTTAAGTCAAGAGGCTTACCTGCATCGCCTTTTTATGTAGTATGTTAATCCTAGCTGAGATGAATGAAAGTCATTTAAAAACAAGGCGTTCTCTTGTGAATGAACAAGTGCAAGCTTACTTTAAGCTGCACTGAATGGAGAATCTGACACTGTCTGAATTCAGTTTGAGCAGCGCTTATGTAAATCTAAATATGAGGTGAAATGAAAAACCAAAGGCAGACAAAGAAGATACAAAGACATGGTGCCACAAGCAAAAATTCATTTCTACTCAGCTGGAGATCTGTTTTAGATTTGGGTTGGTAAATACTAAATGCTCTAAATTAAAATGCAGGTCATCAGAGATTTCAAAGCCTGGAAATGTTAATACCAGGAGATGATTAGGCTTCCTATGATTCTGTGATTCTCTCCCCTGTTCTTTTATTTTATTCTATTTTGAACTTTATTGTGCTCAGCTGCTTGTTTTTACACCGCTTACTGTTTTTAATCTCCTGAGGAATCTCAATTTAAGTGAATAACAATGTTATTTTATAAAATGTAATATTACGCCGAATATTTTTCTTCTGCGTCACCACTTCTACTTCTCACTGCTTCATAATCAGCTTTATCTTACAGTTGCACATGATCTGTCTTAAAAGGAAGGAATTCGGAAAACATTTCCATCAACTCAAAATTGAATCAAAGAAATTCCTGCGCCCTAAAACGACTTCTCCAACTCATCTTTCCTCTTGAAACAGGACCACGGCAATCATGTGAAACAAGGGTAGCACATTATTACAGGCTGTTGGCTTAATCCTTTTACACTAGACTGGTCGAGACACAGCAAGCATTCAGCTTCCCGCTGATAAAACAAAGCTGGCCGGCCAATTCCATTAAACGCACAATGAGAAGCCCATTGTTTCATGACATTTTCGACTCTTGAATATGAAATGAAACACATCTTATGTGAGGCTTATGTTTGGGGGGGTTAATTTGGGTTAGTTTACATGCATTTTGATTGTGAAAGAAGAAGTTCCTCCTTTTGTTGTAGCACATGGGAAAGGTCAGAAAAGATAAGAGGTTGCTTTTTTGTCTCAAAGGTCCTTGAATTTATACTGTGGGGAATGTTTGACTCCTCCCAAATGTTCATTGGAGAGCTTAGGAACAGCTGATTTTAAATGTAAGCTGCAATATTTTAACATGATTCTTTAATTCCAAGTATCATGATTCAAACTGTGTGGTCATCAGGCTCTTCACAGATGAGGTGTCGCTCATCACTAAGGCCTCTGAAGGTTTCTATTCCTGTCCCCCAGAGCAGCATGATCCTCTCCCATGTGTTGACTTGGCTATAATCTAATTGCCTATATCACATTGAGGCTTCTTAGCAAAGGAGGCGACGTCTGTATCCAGACAAGCTGTTATTGTGTTATTCTATTATGGGCAGATAAATATCATTATGACCGTGTTTTTTTTACTGTCCAACAAAGGCCTCTTCTCACAAAACAGGCGATGGGAAGACTTATTAAATTATTAAAATGACATTAGCTGAATAATCTTACATCAGCTTAAATGTCAGCCAAAACATCTCCGTAAAATAACCCGAGTTGGATGCTGTCAACATCTGAAATATTTACATTTACATTGTTCAAGGATTTCTTTGGACTTCCTGACAGAGGAGACACATATTTCTACCTGATTCTCTCCTCCTCAGCCTTCTTCAGCTCCGCGTCCCTCCTCAGCACTGTCATTATCACCCCCTGCTCCTCCTCCGTCAGGTGGCTCAGGTCAATCATGGTTCCTCCTCTAACTTCCTCAGTGGGCAGGTGTGGCAAACGCTCGGCAGCAGCGAACAACCGCCAGCTGGGTCTGTCGCTGTCAAATCATGTGGCAACAAATTCACATTGTCACATCCTAAAACACTTTTGTTCAGTGTTCCCATGTTTAACAACCTTGGAGAAGTGAAGGGGCCTGTTAGGAAGTCTTGGAAGAAATTCCTTTGTTGCACAGTAAATATGCACGTTAATTAACCACAGTAGTAAGAATTAAAGAAAAATAAGTGACCACAACCACCGTACGCCTTTCTTACATGATCATTGAACTAAAGTGACTACCATACTACAGGCTTCTGAATAAGGACAGTGAATGCAGTGGCAACACTTGGTTCCATTTGAATCAGATTCTACAATTCTAGCAAATTAGTTATGATTGTAAAGTTAATAACTGTAATTTACTGTTCTATTAATCTGTTCTGCACAGTGGAAAAAGGAATTACTCAAGTACTATACATAAATAATAAATTGTATTTTCTAACTACATTATTTGAGAGAATATTTAACTAGTTCCCTTACAGATTAAGATTTTACACAAAACATAAATTTACCTGATTAAATAGTATGCATTGCTAATGGTTTAACCAGTGGGGTCCCAACTTTTTTGATTTGTGACCACGTTCTTTGTCTATTTGGGGCCTTATGCCACATTTCAGATGTCTATGAGTTGTTAGCAGTTTCACCAACGAGATATTTCCCCTCTAAGTGTGTCAGATGGTTTCATTTAAAGGTTTCAACTAACATTGTATCATTACAATGTGGGTAGTATATGCAACTAATCAGTGGTTAACTACCCTCCACGTTGCCCGCACCCTGGTGGTGCCGCTCCGGGAAATGTCTCCGGGAAAGCCCAGCTGGCTTTGGGCAAAATGGACGCCTGAGCGTAGAGTAAGTGTTGTGTTACTAGCACAGTAACGTTATGGTATAGATTACAGGCTTAGCACATACATTGTCCCAGGTTTTTTTACCAGAAGGTACTATGAGAGTTTAGCCTAGCGTTAGTAGCTTTGGCCGGCTGTTTGCATAGACAGTATATTATTGGACGAAGCCACCCCGCGGTTTTGAATGGAGAGCAGTGAAGCCAGTTTTGGTCCTATGAAATACTACTACAGGGCTACTTTGTGCTGGCAACAGATCACAGTCACAGGGTTTTGACGTAATTATTGGGCCTACATTGGGCCTATGGTTGGATTCACTGTTCCAACTCTGGCTTACCCCCATGGCTGTTTTAAGGAGTTTGGGAAGTTTGGGAGTGGCCTTTGAAGACAACGGGTCCAATACATTCTGGTGGTTGCAGGTTTTCTACCTTTAGTGCAAAGGGGGATACCACAGTCCCTTTTTCTCTCTCTTCTCTGGTCATGTAGCACCAATTTCAAAAATATTTCCATCCAGTTTCATGAAAATACCATCTTTCCAGCAGTGAAATATCCCTTAAAATAACTGTTTGAGCCCAAAAGAGGTCAACTTATCCAATAATTCCCAAAAGAGCAAAGAAAAGGGATGAAAACAGATTTGATAAGCAGATCTGTGTTTTTTGTTTCTTCTTCTCTCTCCCATTAATGATCTCATGACCTCTCAGATTTATCTGGCGACCCTTTGGAGGGGCCTGATCCTCAGGTTTGGAACCTCTGGACTAAACTAGCTGACTGTATATAAAGTAAATTAAATAGCTCCACCTCTAGCTAACAGTAAAATGCTACTTATACATCGATGCATTAGTATTAAAAACCTAGTGATGAATTTTACTGAGTAATTTTACTAATGACATTTTTTCTGATGTAGCCCACATTTACTTAAGTAGGATTTTGAATGCAGGACTTGCAATACTGTTTTTTTGTTATAAGTAAAGGATATGAGTAGCTACTTCTTCCACAACAGGATCTGAAAGATATATATATATATTGAAATGTATCTTGTGTGCTAGTCTTGCATGTTTACTCAGGGGACTGATATTGACACAACAGTTAAGAACACTGTCTGAAGGAGACAGCTTTAGGCTGTAGAAAAACTCACTGACTTTCACTCTGCATTTGTTTTTTGAAAGTGTTTCTGAAACTTTGTTAAAGCTGACAGTAAAATTATCTAGTCATACCCATTGACTGAATACTCATACTACATGTCTTTGCACAGCTGCACACTGATATAAAAGCAAACAAGCTGCTGCAAATGTTTCTTTGTACACGTTATTTTTCTCTGTTTAGCAGAATAAATATAATTCATGTAATGATTATGTTTCCAAGAGTTAAATGTGCCTTTAGAGGGAGCACAAATGGCAGTTTTACCACTGTCAAGAATTTGAAACCTCTACGTTCAATTATATGAATAGTTATATTTGTTTTAGCAGAAGTTCTAGCAAAGGATTGTCAAAAATTATGATCAGAAATACTCAAATCACGCAACTGATGGCGTTTTTTCTGGTAGCCTTTATTTAATTTGTGAGCCATAGGCCTACTATTTTAGAATAGGCTACGTTATAACGCGAGCAAACGCTGGAAAAAGCGACGTAAGTTTACTTTTAATGATTCGGAGAGCGCCACTGCAGTCCTTCATATTTCTGTCAGTAGCTGGAAACATCTTGTCTAATCATTTACTTTTTGACTCCAGGTTTTTAACAAGACGCCTACCTTACAGGGCACCTGCTGGCTTGTCTCCCATCCAAATGTGTCGGTTTCGAAAAAAAGACAACAAGGTGAAAGAGCAAAAAATGTTTACCTCCTCCTCAGGTCTGCTGCAAGATGCGCTGGACTCCGGACAGAAGCTGAGAGGGCGGACTCTGTGTGGATAGGGAGGGAGGATCTGACATGTGCAGCAACGGCAGGAGGCAACAACAGCCAGCTGGGTAGTTTAATGCCTCTTTCACTTTATTTGAGGCCGGTGTACATGCTTTTTATGCGAAATTAAAGGGGTGCATTTTTATGAAACTGAGGGAGGCCGACGTCAGCTGTGCTGGACCGACAGGTCCACTGTCCTCGGTTTTCACAGGCAGTGTTTGACATAAGGGTGTGGAACATCCCCATAGGCCACGAGAAGGTGAGGCAATTCAAACAGCTATTACATGCTCACAATATAACTGATATTTTCGAAGGCCTTGAAAGTGTTAGGAGTATGGAGGCAATATTCTCGCCGATTCCATTCCATAGGTTCAAAGTCCATTCTGGGATATTTAAGGGAACCTACTTGTAAAATAAACTCTAGCAGGAGTTGTCTGATGACTAAACCATGAATTATGCTGCCTGCTTATCTTAACCGTTGTGAACGTGGTCAGTCCCATCAGTGGTTACAAATATTTTTGCATGTGACCATTTAATAAAATAAATTAAGGCAATGTGTATTTGGTAACCTGAGAGAAACGTCAGGAAAAAAACATTTCTTTTATTATCTGATTTACTCATCTTGTGAGCTCTTGGCAATGCTGGATTACCAAACCAAGCTAGGCTGGCAACTGGCCCAAGAAGAGGCCCTCAAATACCCCACATTCATTGTTTGGCAATTGGTTTGTGGAAATTTGATTAATAATAACTTATGGACCACTAAAGTGTAATATCAACTGACAAGATCCTTATGGTCATTGTTTATTACCGGATCTTAAGCCTCTATCTTGAAGATGGGCCCTGTGTCAGATGTTTTAAAACCCACAGTATCTAGTCTATTTGGCAATAAAAAATATCTCAGTATATGATCAAATTACTGCAGGAAACCATGGAGCATGTATGTTACTAAAATAATTTACAGAATGAACAGAGGGGAAAAACTGGAAGTCAGCTGAAAACATTAAATAGCACTAGACACCTACAATGATAAAAGTGTGTCTTATGCAGGCAGCATTTTAAATTTAGTTATTATCTATTATCGTCGCAAAATATTATGTTGTTTGACGTTGACCTTAACAAGAAATACAAACAATAGTTTGTGGAAGCTGCTCTTTATTTGTAAAAGAAAGAAAAGACTTCAGTCATTGTCTGCTACACGTTCTAATTACATAAAGAAAATATCTGCGGCGACAAACGCAGAGAATATCCTGAATCAAACTTAGGTAGAGTCAAATTTGATTGAATTGCTTTCATATTTCATACATCTTTCACTTTTGAACTCAAAGAACAGTCAGTTTTTTTAATATATATATACACAGAGCACCGATCAACAGCGCTCCTCCGCTCCACCCTGGTCCTCTGGATCTTTTATACAATTAATTTACATCAAATCTGTGACCCTTTCCCCATTAGCGTAACGACGGCTAACCAGCAAGCAGACCCTCTCTGTCCCCCACCCACCCATGCACCCCCACTCCCGCTGAGGAACTAGTGTTGAAAGATGTGTGCAACATGAAGACAACTCTTTCACATTCAGAGTAAAGGCAGCCTTGAATACGGTCAGTGAATCAATGGCATGCCAAGCTTAAAGCAAATGGAGCCCACCACCCAGTGCGACGCTTCAGATTTGTGGATGAAGTGTTTTTTTTTGTTTTGTTTTTTCAACTAGACAGGAAACTGATCCATTGCAGAAAACCCTAGGCACAGAATCGACTATATACTGTTAACTGACTTGTACTCTAACCCCTGCACTTTTAAGTACATTGGAGGAGATTGTGAAATCTTTCTCTAGTAAAAAAATTTCTTAACACAAAACTTGTAGAATATTTAGTGCTCTATCATTCCGCTTAATAGGTGTAATTTATATAATAGCTATTTTTAACTCTACCTCTCAATGATAGTCTGAGATCCTTGTTTAATGCTGAAGCACTCCCACAGGTGTTTAATGTACTGTAGATTTTACATTATCCCCCCACCCCCAATCTTAAACCAATAATCATAAATAAATACAAACAACACACAAGGAATGTCTACTGTAAACACGGTAAAAAAGACATAAACTAAACAGGTGTAAACGCCATTAGCATCACTACTTAGTGACAGTTAAATAACAGTAGGGAATGGATGACTGATGGTCGGATCAAGAAAGGGAAGGACTGCTCTCCTTTTTCCTTCCACCCCCTCCCCGCTGAACATCAAGCCTTTACATCCACAGTATGTCCAAATATTTAACATCAAAGTTTCTCAGCACCCATAACTATCTTTACAGATTACACTGTAAAATGGATAAGGGATCCTCTTTAAGGGGGGTTTAGACAGCAGCATCACTCGACGTCTCGGACAAGTTACAGAATAAAGTGTGTGAGCTATCGCCAAACGTCATTTGGACATGGTTACCATGGTTTCTGACAGTCGTGGCACCGTTGTGTTCTTGACATGTCTGTATTTGGGGGTGTGTGAATGTTTCTCTGAAGAGTTAGACTGCAACGAGGACAAAACTTTGCTGCTAAGTGCTTCATTTTCCGAGAGACACTTTTCTTCAAATTACATGAACTGCATCTGCAAGAAAGGCAACATACAATATTAGAGAAAGGCTAAATGAGGAGATTTACAGTTTTGTTTAACTCATGGAGCTAACGTTAGCTTAATTTGCAACCTAGAGCTGATAAAATCTGCCAGAGTCAGTTTTCATTTCAGCACAAAAGCAACAAACAGCGGTTAAAAATTATAAGACAACTTCTGTCTGCATCTGTGTCCCATAGTTTCAGTAATTACTATTAATTTTGGTGGCAAAACTGCAGTCAATCATTTTAAAATGCATATGTGCCGTGTGAGAACTAAAAGCTTGATAGGAGTAGCAAGAGAGAGAACTTAGCAGTCAGTTAAATTCAGCAATGGCTACAAGGTTCACTAATAACAGGTTTGAGCAATTTATGATGACAATGGAAGATCAAAGGGTCAGTATGAGTCTGACTATGTTAAAGATGTGATAACTCCATCAAAACAAGCACAAAATCCAAGCAACAAAGGTCAAAATAAAACATGTAGCATCTAATCAGATGGAGAAGACATCAAGTATGCAAAGAGATAAAAAGGATATTACAGTAGCACTGGGCATGCAACGCATGCAGGTGCACCCGCAAGCAAAGAGCATGCTGTACCTAAAGAGATGCTCTACAAGAAATCCTTGAGAGAGAGGTGTGCAAACGGGTCCTGTCCAGGGGCTCGGAGAGGACTCTGGCTGGAAGGACTAGAGGCTGCAGAGGGCTATTTCAGGAAGAAATACAGGAAGTAGGTGGACCAGAGGAGAAGTCAGACAGTCAGTACAGAGACTGAAGGAGGGATGAGATTAGTTTGGAGAAGCTGTGATGTAAGAAAGTAGGGTTAATAAAAAGGAGTTTTTGGGGAAAAACAGGGAGTCAAAACAAGGGAGATGATTCACAGTTTTGTCCCTTTCAGCTCAAGAGAGTGACGGGTCCACTGTTAAAACTGTCATCATCTTCAGCAGTATTCACGCTGACAACAAAGCTTACACAGTGACTAAAAAACGGTACACATCACAGCACAATGGATACACCTATTTACTCAACCTGATAACTGCGCAAATAGATACTGACTTCATTGTGCATCAGCTCCGTGGAGTTGTCAGACTGCCGTGCACCCACCTGAGCACTAGACACAGAGCCGAAGGGGTTGGGTGGCCTCATCACAGGCTGGGAGTACATCATGGTGGGTGGATTCATCATCCCCATAGAGCCCATTTGTGGAGGCTGCAGCGTGTTGCACAGAGATGAAAGAGGGGTTTTCAGTAATGATGCATTTCAGTCATTTCCTTTAAAAATTTCGTAGAATTTACCTACATGTCTTAGGCCACAAAATAGTGATAACATATTTAAATGTAAATATATTCAGTGTATTATTATAGATTCCACATTTGAGAATTTGTAAACTCCCAGCACTTTTTGTGAAAAAACAAATTACTCTTAGTTGTTGCAGATTGATTTGACTAATTGTTTCACCTTTATCTGTGATTCCTTATATATTTTTTCTACAACCACTGGGAGGCACCAAACTCAAACATTTTCAAATTCTGCACATGCTGGCTTTTATTCAACAGAATAGAGACCTTAAGTCCCCCCGGTGGACCACCATGGGACCTTACTTTGGAAAAAATATGTACGGTCAATGGCAACAGACAACTCATTTTTTGATCCTGTTTGAATTGTGCTCTGAATTACACAAATGATGATGGTCAATTTAAAATGTACATTTAAAAGAAAGTTGCAGTTTGATGTAAAACTGTTAAAGTATAAGACTGAAAAATACAAAATTACAAAGACCACAAACCCAAAAGTCGCGTATGTGATGTCGTAACTTTTTCTCTCAATGACTGACGTTAGTAAAGCTGACGTCAAAGAACTTACATGAGAGGAGGATGCGATAAAAGGACCGAGAGTCTTTGGATTAAACACATCGGGTGAGATATAATTCTGCGTGGAACATAGCATAAGTTATCTAATTAGCAGCAACCAAGCAATGAACGTTAGCTAGCATTACCGCGTTAACATGTTGGTGACGTATATTGTGGGAGACGTTCCTCACACAAAACGTTTTTCCACACAAAACTAAATGTAACTTTAATGATTTACAACAAACAGCAACTTTCTTGACGGACAAAATTATATTTTAAGTAAAGTAAAATTAAATACTTAGAAGCAGAGTGTAATAAAAACTATTGAGAATTCTCCATCCTTTAGTTTATTCATAAAACTTAAGAAAATATTCATAACAGCAAAACAACATCCCATTTGACCCAGTTTAAGTGCATTTAATTAATTCTCTAAATAATAAGGAGCATGTTAAAAACAAAAATGTCCCTCACATGAACTGTTCCAAAACCATTCAGCCTGTAATATCGGATTCATTTTCTGACTTCAAAGGGCTGAACAGAAGCTACACAGACCATTCTAAAAAGCAACATCTACACATACTGTATTATTTGCAATTATACTGACCATGCCATATCCCATCATGCCTGTGGGTGTGGTGGCAGGGAAGGCCATGATTGACTGTGGCTGAAGAGACACAAACAGGCCAGTGAGAGTTTGTCATAAATGACTAATAATAACAACATGCACAAAGCAGCAAATAACAACCACAGTTATTTGGCAGTAAAATAAGAAAGGAATGTGACAGAAACAGAAATCATGAGCACTACAGTGAAAAGTCTCTAGTGTGTCACCATGGAAACGGGGTTCCAAGTCGTGGACGGCGCCGCTTTGGGCTGCCAGTTGGTGCCACCGGTCATCCTCTTCTCCCCCGGCTGGCTCCAGTGGATGTCACTGTAGATTAAGACAGTTGATGTTAGCACCAGCTTGTAATTGCCCTGAGAGCACAAGGCTGCTGCTGCTGTTTCTGTACAGCAGAGTGGGTGTGTTAAAGCCACACAGCGTCAATCTATAACTTACTTTTTCATCGTGCCGTTCCCAATACCGAGGTCTAAAAGGGAAATTAGTGGTGTAGGTGTTAGATGTCCGTCCACAAATATTTTGTCAGTTTGTGTGTAAATGAACATGGGCTTTAATTAGTGCGGCCGAAAGCAAAGCATCATACTCACTACCGACAAGGTTGGCCAGGGAGGAGTCAAGGTCATCTGACACTAGCTTCTCTGGCTGCTGACCAGACGGCTGGCTGCAGGCAGCAAGAGTCGGTTTCAGGATGCTCCCAGTAATATCTGACAAGACATACAGAGATAATGAACTTATTTATTAATTATAAAAGCACTGTATTTTGTCACTGTAGTTTTATGATGACAACGACGGAAATAGAACGATCTCTGACAAAGTTTGATATGTTGTATTGTACATATAAATATAGTCAATTAATAGAACGAACCACAACTGTTTTGTTTTTTTTATTAGATAGCCAACGATAAAGAGATGACAGGAAATAAAACCGCTCCACCATGGGCGGCTCTGATCGTTATACAGTTATTTTGAATATCAGTGTTCAGTCTTCTGCTGTGATAAGAGCAAGTCTTAAGAAGTTAATTGATCTCATATTCATCCTTCAAGACTTTTATTAAACAATAATAGATAAAATCGATACTAGGGAGAGAAAAAAAATCCACTAAAAATGCTAGATCAAGGCAGATTGCTACAAATGAAATAAGAGTTTTTGTATTTGAAAGGTTGAGACTTACAATCATCTTACTTCTTTCCATATCAACTTATAATGAACATCAAACAGGAATAAAAGCAAAAGCTGGTTGTTACCAAAACTAGAGGCACAATCCTCCCAAATAAACAACCAAAAATGTTTTCAGAGAGCTACTTTGCAAGCTCATAGGGTTTATTTATTCTGTAAATGTATTATTATTATTATTATTTTTTTTTTACAGGAATCAGATATAAAGTAAGTGCTTCCATGGAATGTTGAGGTGTCGTCTGAAAGATTGGGTTTCAGCAATATTAAAAAACAATGTATACTATAATACCCTAAATTACATTTTTCGAGTAGGTCAGAGGTCCATTGTCAGCGTTGGTAAAAATATAGTGGCCTGCAGATACAGGGATGTGGTAAAAATAGTACATAGACGAGTCTGTACAGGTGGCTTGCAAGATAGGGCTGAGTGCTGCAGGTGTTTCAGCTGGATATGACATCAGGACTAGATACTAGTGTGTCTAATATCATGATTTCCCTTCTATGTCTTCATTCAACTGCAGCTTGCGGTGACCCCACAATCCAATTTAATGGATTGAAAAGAAAAGCAGTGGACCATATAAACAATCCCATTCAGATAGTTCCTTTTCATTTTCTTTGAAATTTGTTTTTCCACATGACTTTTCTTTTTCAGCTGAGCAGTTTATTCAAATTTAGTGCCAAACATGGACGAAGATGTCATTCAAGACTGGCCTTTGATTCATCATCTGAAACTACAATTAATTAGGTCCATCTTACCAAAACACAGACAGCTATTGCACAGATAATATTGTGTTGTATGTTCGTAAATTCAAAATCCTCACCATCAGAATTGAGACTGTTGCTGCCTGTGGCTTTGGCTCCAAATACGGACTCAAAGTCCACTTGGAGTCCCCCCCCTGCTGACTGCTGTGGTGGGGCCTGTGGCGTTGAGTAACCTTCATAAGAGATGAGAAAGAACACAGCTGCAGTCACAGAGTTACATGAAGTTAAATTGCTCTGAAAACTTTTGGCTTCTGCACTGGCCTGTGTAAGTAGTGTCCATATATGAATCATGGTTCTTCTACAGAACAGCTCCAATCTACTGCTGAATGTGCTGGAGACAGCCTTCAGTACTCTACCTCTGAATAGACCTGCTACAGTAGAGGGCTCAGTGGGGTAGGGAGCCTGGTGTGAGAGGTGCTGGGCAATGGACACTGGACCACAGAAGGAGTCTGAGATGCCGTAGGAAGAGGAAGAAGAGACAGAGACAGAGGAAGAAAGAGAGCAAAAGGCATTTCAAGGCCAGTCCAGATAGACAGGTGGGAAATGACAGCAAAACAGGCAGGAAGAAGGCAGCTAACATGACTAACAACTCTGTAGTCTTTAAATTACAGGTGTTATAAGTAAAATTTAAGAGTTGTAGAAGGATTAAATAGTGCAAAGAGTATTGTAGCAACCAAGGGGGAGGAATTATAGGAATTGTTTGACATTAAGGGAAGTACACTTCTTTGCTTTCTTGCTGAGAGTTAGATAAGAAAATTGATACCGCTCTTACATCTGTGCGCTAAACATGAAGCTACAGCAAGCCGCTGTTTAGCTTAGCTTAGCATAAAGACCATAAGCTCATTCATTAACATGTTACATCATACAAAAACTGAAGTGTTGAACTGTAAGGCGGTGCTCCCCTTGGCCCGGGAGCAGTAACAGAGCAAGTTTGCTGTTTCTAGTAGATGCTAAGCTAAGCTAACCGGCTGTTGGTTGTAGCTTCACATTTAAAGTACAACTAAAATCCCATTTATTTTTTTGCTGTCCATTATAATGTTAATGCTGCTTTACATGTATCAATAATTTTTATCATTTGAAAAAAGATCTTTAGGGAAATATCAAGAGGAGAACATGAGCTTGTCATGGGCAGACTGTGTGTTATTAGCAGTGGTAAGAGTAAGGACCACATCTGCATCTAAAATGGACCAAAGTGACATTGGTACATGCTGTTCAATGTGCTGCAACTGAGCAGCTATTGAGCCAACTAGCCTGTAAAATGACGTTAGCAGTGCAGTTTTCTCTCCGCTGAATGTTTGTTCCGTTGGTAAGGTTCAACAAGCTACATAAGGTGCATGACAAGATGTGTTTGTGAGTTAGATAAGGAGACTTTAGCAGGAAAGCTAATGAGGGTTGTTGTTTAAAGTCTTGCATTGTGTAGCAAGCTGCTGTCTGCCTGTTAGTCAGTCTGACCTTCTGCCTGTTATAGAACAGTGCCTGCTTTATGCAAATATGGTTTAAAACAAAACTATTTGATTGGCTTTTCTCCATCTATGGAGATGTAACCGCATTCTAACTAATTAATGCACAAATAGGGGGTGCCATCATAAATCCATGAAATATACATTTCTCCATTTTGGTTTTAGTTTTTCTCCCCCTCAAAGGAGAACATTGGGCACATGATTTACAGAGCAGAAGTCTGTACTATAGCACAAAAACAGACAGATTCTTATCAATCTTCTCATCTAACTAGGCAAGAATACAAATAAGTGTCTTTCCCAAAATGTCAAACTTTTGGCATAATATTACTTTATGTCCACATTTCTACCTTAAATATAAAAATAAGAGCCCTGGGGGTATTTCATGGGATCCTATGTTTGCCAGGGCTCAGGAAACATAGGCTGAGATGGTGAGCCATCATAGTACCTGAGACGGAGTGTTCTATCCGCACTGTGCGTTTGTAATTGGTTGAAACGGATGAGTTTGTGTCAGTAAAGGGATTGTAACGATCTGGAGAATCAAAAATAGTGTTGGTAAAAGAAGAACAGGTTTCAAATTAAAGCTCTACGGTACGTTTGTATTACAATGCAACAGCAAACTGATCATTAAGAGAGAGGATGAAAGGTAACGGTAAAGCAAAAATGGGTGTATGGCCTCTGTAGTGGGACATGGAGGGTCCCAGTTGATACATAAGAGGGGCTCTCACTAAAACAACATAAACTGAGCATGGTATAAACGGCAATGAGGTGCACTGTACTGCACAAAAAGACAAAGAGAGATCATTTAGACATTTGCACGGACAGGTAATCAACAATCAAACTACAGCAGAATAATAAACGTGCAAGATAATCATGCTTATGAGCGACTACAGAGAAATGAAGAGCGACAAGATTTTTGAGGAGAAACAAAATGAGTCTTTACCACCAAACATTTCATGACCAGATGTCCTAGAGGAAAAGCTAACACCGTCTGAAGACACGACAGGTAAGTGAGAGGCATCGACAACGGGTTTTGAGAGGAAAGGGTTAAGGTTTGGCATGGAATCATCTCCAGCTTCAGCAGAGGTGAAAGGATCTAGGCAGGCACAGGAAAGACAGAGACAAGAAAAAGACATAAAAGAGTGGAGAGGAAGAGTCAGACAACAACAGCAACAACAAAAAGAAGAAGGAAAGCATGCAGAACAGGTCACTGAAGTCCAGAAACACAGATGTTGATGAGGCAGCTCTTTACCAGCCCACGCTGTCGCCACTGGAAGCCCCGTCGAGCCTGACTGCATGGAGGGCTGGAAAGTTGACTGCAGGTCAAAAAGGTCGCTCTCCATCTTCACTGCACTGCAGGCAGAAAGAGAAAAAAACACAACATTTTTGAACTCTTTACGAGCCCAAAAATCAAACCTAAAATAAAATCATTACATTCTCTTCTCTTGTGAAAGGGAACTATTTGGAGTTTGAACTAAAAGGTTATAAAATCTAAACAGTACCCATTAGAGCAGCTGGGGGTAGAGAAGAGGTCGATGGCTGGTGCTGTGCTGATAGTGCCACCGGTGGTGGAGACCGGTGATGTATCAGTGGTGGCGAAGGAGGGCTTCTTGGAAAGCTCTTTGAGCCTCTGTTCCTGAGTGAGTGCGGAAATTTAATTCAAACATACAACGCCGACAACAGAGACACCGCAAAGAAGCTTGTCCAATGCACCTTGTAAGTGTAAATTTTCTTTTTTTAAACAGCAAAGATCACCTTCAGAGCTTTAAGTCGAGCCTGTTCCTCTTCGAGAGCTGCCTGCTTCTCCCGCTCATCCACTTTAGTGAAAGACATCCCTGTGCTGGCCAGTGATGACACTGCATTTGACAGAGTGCTAGCCCTGCAGGAAACACACAGTGGATTGGTTTTTAAATCAGTTTTATTATATATTTTCATCAATATCTTTACTGTTTGCATTTGTTCCGACTTGTCAGTCATCTGTAAAGCACTTTGAAATGCACTAACATGTATAAAAAGTGCAATACAATTAGGTTTATATCTTTGGGTAATATACAGTGGGTAAGGAAAGTATTCAGACCCCTTTAAATTTTTCACTCTTTGTTTCATTGCAGCCATTTTCCAAAAATCAAAAAAGTTCATTTTATTTCTCAGTAATGTACACTCAGCACCCCATCTTGACAGAAAAAAAACAGAAATGTAGAAATTTTTGCAAATTTATTAAAAAAGAAAAACTGAAATATCACATGGTCATAAGTATTCAGACCCTTTGCTCAGTATTTAGTAGAAGCACCCTTTTGATCTAATACAGCCATGAGTCGTTTTGGGAAAGATGCAACAAGTTTTTCACATCTGGATTTGGGTATCTTCTGCCATTCCTCCTTGCAGATCCTCTCCAGTTCTGTCAGGTTGGATGGTAAACGTTGGTGGACAGCCATTTTCAGGTCTCTCCAGAGATGCTCAATTGGGTTTAAGTCAGGGCTCTGGCTGGGCCATTCAAGAACAGCCACGGAGTTGTTGTGAAGCCACTCCTTCGTTATTTTAGCGGTGTGCTTAGGGTCATTGTCTTGTTGGAAGGTAAACCTTCGGCCCAGTCTGAGGTCCAGAGCACTCTGGAAAAGGTTTTCGTCCAGGATATCCCTGTACTTG
>NC_060166.1:26785387-26814694 GCF_021292245.1 Micropterus dolomieu | reverse complement strand
AACGTCTTCCATTTGAGGATTATGGAGGCCACTGTGCTCTTAGGAACCTTAAGTGCAGCAGAAATTTTTTTGTAACCATGGCCAGATCTGTGCCTTGCTACAATTCTGTCTCTGAGCTCTTCAGGCAGTTCCTTTGACCTCATGATTCTCATTTGCTCTGACATGCACTGTGAGCTGTAAGGTCTTATATAGACAGGTGTGTGGCTTTCCTAATCAAGTCCAATCAGTATAATCAAACACAGCTGGACTCAAATGAAGGTGTAGAACCATCTCAAGGATGATCAGAAGAAATAGACAGCACCTGAGTTAAATATGAGTGTCACGGCAAAGGGTCTGAATACTTATGACCATGTGATATTTCAGTTTTTCTTTTTTAATAAATTTGCAAAAATTTCTACATTTCTGTTTTTTTCTGTCAAGATGGGGTGCTGAGTGTACATTACTGAGAAATAAAATGAACTTTTTTGATTTTTGGAAAATGGCTGCAATGAAACAAAGAGTGAAAAATTTAAAGGGGTCTGAATACTTTCCGTACCCACTGTAAATGGAAAGGCAATCTCTGAGGCTCAAGGAAAAGATTATTATTCAGAATGTCTTTGGATTGTTATTCGGAAAAGGTGACGGGAGGTTAACGTACCTGCTGGCTGCAGTGGAGTCTTTGACCTTCTTGCCCTCTAAAGAGGCCAAGTGCTGCTCCAGAGCTTCAAGAAGGCTACTGGGAGCCTGTCGTGACAGAAAACACAAAGTCAGCACGTTCCTGGGACACAGAAAATGTAGGCTCTATGGACATCAAGACCATTAGGACAGTGGTGGGCAACCAACATAGAGCAGAATACACTACACACCATGAAATACACCACACCACTAAAGCCAAAGTCTAGACAGCCAATTTATGTCATTGATTAAGAGGTTAAATTTTGTAAACTATCAATGTTGGGCTATTAGTTACCTGCCACTGATCAATGACTGCATTCCAGCCAAAAAGCTACTTTGGATGAGAGTATCTGTGTGGGATGACGTACTACACCACGGCACGTTCAACAACCCTGGGCGTTGTTGAATTGGCCGTGTCTAAACACAATGGGGCAGCCATTTTTCAGTAGATGAGCTACACTGGTTTACAGATCTATAACGTGACCAGAGTGAACAGAATTTACCACAGCGAGCATTTTTTCCTTCAACTGTTTTTTTTCACCACGATGTAGGAGACAGAGTCAGAGCAGAGGCATGCAAAAAGACAACACTGAAGCAAGTCACAGACATAGAAGAAGAGTGAAATGATAGTACTTACACAAACTGTGAACTGAAGTGGAAAGATAAGGGGAAAATACAGAATATAAAGGTGGTGACAGTCAGAGGGGAATGCATTTTTAGCTGCAGTTCTCCGGGATAAAATATTTATGCAAGACTGGTCTCCATAGCGCAACAGTAAGTGTGGTTTCTTTTTAATGAGGAAACATCCAACTGTCACTGTGCACATTTACAGAGTGGGTGGCAATTACAGTGATTAACTAGTGAGGGCAACACCTTTATTTACTGTAGAAAGAAGGAGAAGAAGTAGGGAAGGGTAAGAGGGAAGGTAAGAAGAAGAAGAAGAAGAAGAAACAACAGGAGAAGACCACCGCCTCCTCTGGCAAACATGCGCTTGAGAAGGAAACCATGCAATCGTGTCTTATTTTAAAGGACATTTGTGTCGGGTGTACTATACTCTAACAGGACAAAGACAACGCTGATGAAAAAAGAGCATTTAGAGCTGGAAATAAGAGAAGGAAAGCAAGAAAAGACAGAAAACCTGTGTTTTTACCTGTGATAGGTCTGGAATGTCCCCTCGATCAATACCCACTTGCTGTTAGACGAGAAATAAAATCAAAGTTAGAAACCTGTCGCTGCAGCATTATCACACACACACACACACACACAGAGTTGTGTGCCGCTGACCCACTGAAGGATTCCATTCATGACAGTAGCTGTTATCACTTACCTCCGCTACTTTGAGGAACTCCGATATCCGGGTCATTCGGGTGAGAAACTTCTTGTAAATGTCCAAACCTTCTTTACACTGAGTCTTCTTCATGTCAAAGTATTTCTCTGTTTGGTGAAAGGAAAATTGGAATGACCAACCACAAAAATTTAGGGACATTAAGGGAATTAACTGAAGACAAAGAGAAGGTTTGACAGAGAAAGTGGTTTTACCAAGCAGGTTGATAATGCCTTCATTATACGCAGCAAAGAGCCTGATGGAGTCTTTGAAGAGAAGCATGAAGGCTGCATTGATGACTCCATTAGTCAGCTCGTTGGCATTGACCTGAGGTAAAGCAATCAGCCATTTATCTTACAGCTTCTTCACAGCACTTTTGAGGACACAGAAAAACTATGCCTGTACATGTGAACTAAGACAATGCATCTCACTTTGTCTGCAGCGGCCTCAGTGCAATCCGCACACTCCAGATGAGCAGCTTTTTACCGCACAAGCTGCAGAGCTACGGGAGGCTTCACCTTTAACTCACATTGAAATCGAGGAGGGCATCCATCTGGTTCTGAATAATGGGGATAGTCTTGAGCAGCTTCTCTGTATTCATGGTCCTCATCACGCCGTCCACTCTGTGTGGACACGTGGAGAGTCGGAGCAGGAGAGGGAAGATGGAGGGGAGACAGAGATGGATGAGTAAGCAGTAAAGCTCCTAAAACACGATTACAGACTTATTATTATTATTTTTTTTTTTTACACAAGACAGTAGGGCTGCAACTGACAATTATTTTCATTATTGATTAATCTCAAGATTATTTCTTTATCGTTTAGTCTTTAAAATCCCAGAAAATAGTGTAAAGGGCTTGCTATAATTTCCCACAGAGCAAGGTGACGTCTTCAAACGTCTTGTTTTGATAATTTTCATAATTTGATTATCAAAATTTAAATTATTCATTTTCTGTTGATTGATTAATCGACTAATTGCTGCAGCTCTAATTGATTTTCTTTGGGATTTTGTTTCACGGATTTGGATGTATATATTTTTTGCAATGAGAGGTTATTTTAAATGTAACACAATTAGTCCATCTACAGAAAACAGTCAACAATTTGATAACAAAAACATTTGCTCTTTCCGGCTTCTCAAAATTTTGCTCTCTTTTAACTATCATTATAAACTGAATACCTTTGGTCGGTCAAACAAAACAAGTTATTTCAAGACATCAACTTAGTTCTGGGAAATTGTGATTGGTACAATTCACTAATTTCTGACATTTTTCAAACTAAACAATTCATTAAAAATACTCAAGATATTAATAAATAATGAACTTAATTTGTTGCAGAATTCCCATTTCACATATATATAAAAAGGGAAAAAAGATTTTTTTCAGTTTCACTTTTGTAGAAAACAGAAACAGAATACCGTTTTAAGTTCTTACCCGCGTTTAACTTTTGTGAAGTCAAAGGCAACCTGTCTGTATGAAACAGCTTTCTCATTCAGGTATCGACTATACCTCCTGATAAATGTGGACATGTCGTAACCTGCAACGTAAAACGGCAGCAACTTTTAAATAGGGATAAATTCAGAACGACTTACAACTGACATCAACAAGGGCCATGATCAAAATGTTACCTTGTAACCCACTTTTGTCCAAAAAATTACTGAGGTTGAATAGTGTATTCCTTGAAGCCAAGTATTGGACAAAACGCTGCAGGAAGAGGACAAATGGTTAAACACAACAACAACACAACACTATTAATCAGTAATACATTAACGCTCAAAAAATCTGTAAGGTTATTTAATTGTTTTGTAATTTCCGATGCAGTGCATCCAGTTTACGGTGTTGTTAAGAGGATCATCAAAACATAATATGCATAGTGTCTGCTGAAGAGTCTCACCTCATTGCCATAGACCATGAGGTGGTGTGTGGTGATGAGTGACTTAAACACAACCACCCAGCTGGTGTTGGTGGTCCTCTCAAACAGCGAGTCGGCCAGCTGGGGAATGTTCACATTCATCTCATTGGTGCAGTGAATCAAATCTGAAACAAAAAGACAATAAGTTCATGTAATAAATCAGTCAAAGTAAATACTATTAAGCTACCGAATGTGGCGATGTGTAATTGTCCAAGGCTGCAAAATAAATCCATCACAACTAAAAAAGCCAAACGGCTCTTCTCCAATATACCGTGAGTTATTCCTTAAATATTTTAAATGTCAAGGCTGAAGCAAAAATACCACACGTGGAAGGATGCTGCTAGGGCTGCAAGATATTTCAAAAGATAGATAGAGCTGAAATGATTAGTCAATTCATCAATTAGTCAATGGACAGAAAATGAATCTGGAACTATTTTGATCAATCGTTTAAGTAATTTTTTAAAAGCAAAAATGCCCCAAATTTACTTCTTCCAGCCTCTCCAACGTCAATATTTGCTGGATTTCTTAGCGTTCCTTAATGGTAAAATTAATTTATTGGGGTTTTTGGGCCGTTTGTCATATAAAACAAACTAGGAAATTAAAACACTATTTTCTGAAATTATTAATTGATAAATCAAAGAACATAATCAAGAGATGAATATATAATGAAAATAATTTTTATTATTGGGATACTGGTCATTATGTTGTGATACAGTGTGGGTTGAATGTTGTATCCTTCTGTTCTTTAAGGCTGATCTGAAGTTTAATAATCTGAGATGAAATCACCAAGTCACAGCCAAAATGTCATCGCACAATGGATTGTGAGGTGCTGCAACAATTAATCGAATAATCGATTAGCTGTCAACCCTTACATTAATCGCCAACTATTTTGATAATCTATTAATCAGTTTGAGTAATTTTTTTAAAGAAAATTATCTGATTTCAGCTTCTTAAAAGTAAATCTTTTCTGGTTTCTTTACTCCTGACAGTAAAGGGAATATATTTGGGTTGTGGAAAAAACAAGACAATTCGAAGACGTCTTCCTGGGCTTTGGGAAGATTGACATTTTTCACAATTTTCTGACATTCTATAGACTAAACAACTAATCGATCAATTTAGAAAATAACTGACAGGTTAATCGACAATGAAAATTATGGTTAGTTGCAACCCTAATTGTATTAATACCACAATATTGTGTATATGCTGCCTTGAGGTCTAAACTTAAGGTTTCAGCGTCAGACAGAGCATGCAGATTTGTCTCATGCACATACACATGTTCAAATTGTAAACTTTATTCAGACACGTTTGTAAGTCTGTTAAAACGTATTTACTCATTGATATTGTGAGTTCATTGTCAAACAGGTCTCGTGTTGAGACACCTGCTGTCTACTATTAATAAATTGAACCAAAGACGCCCAAACTAATTTATGGAAGTCTGAGTCAAAAACAGCCTCTGATGTGACTCATGCTTCTGTACTCCACAACAGGGTCACATGAGAGCAGTTTGTTCAGTTTGGTAACCTGTAAGCAGCATTAACCAATCCTAAAAGTTGCATCACAGACTGCTTCTCATTAATATAAAGTGGATAGTTATTCATAAATCTACAAATCTATCTACAAATGATATAAAGTCTAACCTTGAGAGCTGTTGGTCTGATTCAAAACATGACACTAAATTAGTGCTGAGAGGATTCTGTTGATTAACTCGACAGTCAATATGATATTATATTTATTCATTCCACAGTTTTACCTCCCTACACTTTGGCCTGGTATGCCAAAGCATATAACCCTGGTAGAAAACACTAACAAGAGTTTGATTTAGTCTAAAGAGTTATGTTAACCCAACATGTGAAATATGCGTAACCACTGAATGTTAAATTAAACCTGGGCCTGACCTCTCTGTAGAGATCCTTTCCAGACGCTTAGAACAACAATCTGAGCCTGTCAGTAGCAAAACACGCACTTTAGTAGACGTACTTTTGACAAACACAATTGCCCCTAAGGATTACGTTCAGGCGATGTACTGGACAAATTCCAAAACTTCATAGTTTTTGTACTAATAGTTTATGTTTACCCCCAAAACTTTAATAAATAGGGCCCAAGTTCAAAAATATTGCAATTACCCTTTTACTCCTTTATTTTAGAATCACCAAAATTTGCTAAAATATAACTGCAGACATTACCTCAGTGTCTGTAATGGTAGCTACAGCCCTGGCTATGGGAGCTTGTGGGAGCTATTTTTCACTTCAGTCTGACATTTTATACTCTAAATCCATGTTTCCCAAAATGGGTCGCCCATTTTTAGTGGATAAAAAATTCTTAACAATGTTACAATATGTGAATGAGCGTTCTTTATTGCTACACTTGTCTGTTCAGCTATGGTTCAGCTCAGATGCTGTGTGAGGTTTTCTCTCTCTCTTCTCTCTAACCTGATCTTCTGTCCACATTCATACAGAATTGTTGTCTGTAGTCTGTGATCCTATGATGTCTAAAATAAAGTACAAGGACAAGTTTATAGATGCTTCAATTTGTAATATGTGGGGAAGTGCTCAGTAATGAGGGTTTTAAAATGAAAAAATGGACAGGTATCTCCAAACGAAACATTCGCTTTATCTGGGAAAGTCCAAACGTTTTTTTCTTTTCTTGGCCAAGAAGAATCCTTCAAGTGTTGTGTTGATTCAATCTTGCACAACATACTTGTGTGAATCTGGCATTTCGACTCTAGCATACCTGAAAAACCAATTCAGAAACAGACTAAATGCTCAGCATGACTTCAGAATGGCACTTTCAAAAACTGAGCCCAAAGTAAAGATCAGAAGGTGGAAAACTTCAACCAGCCAAGTAATTCACATTAAATTCAGGTCATGTCAAAAGACATGTTGGTGATGACGGGAGGGCTTAAGAAAATAAGAGTAGAGAAAAGGGTGAGACACAGAAAGGAGAATAAACCATTGTTGTTTTGGTTTACTTTAAAAAGAAAATAAATACATTTTCTACACATGGTTTGTTTTGCCATTTATCTGTAGTTTGTAAATGTAGTATTTTTGTAAATTTGGGTCCCAGGGAGACACCAGCTTTCTCTTTTGGGTCTTGAGCTGAAAAGGTTTGTGAACCAGTGTTCTAAATGATTAATCAACAATGAAAATAATTATTAGTAGCAGCCACACACTAGATATCTGAATTTTGATAATGTAATTATTCTATTCAAACTTCTCTGAGTAAAATGGGGCAACACTATGTTAAACAAGGAAGTTTTCTACATAAAATTTGCACATTAAAAACAGTAAATCATAATCTTGTAGTGCCAATGACAAATGGATTTTGTTAATGGCAAAAAAACATCCTTGTACCAAACCAACATAAAGTGCAGGGCATTAAGAAATTAACCATACATGTTCTTTCCCACTTCCTCTGCTCATATGTTCATCCATGTGCTGGTTGAATGATGTTAGTCAAAGCAGCTCGAGCCCCTCAGTGCTAATGACCCTGCCATTCACAGCAATGATCAGTCTGACGGGGTAATTGGGCCTCTCTTTCTGTCCTATATTTGACTTTTCAAAAGGCGGGGGACTTAAAGTAGGACAGGATAACCTTCCAGAGAAGCAGCAGCCGCAGCAGTTAGCATGGGTGGTTGAACTGCTCAGAGAAGAAGATGACGGTGAGGAGTTGAGCAAGGAGGAGGAGGAGGAGGAGGAGGAGGATACACTGAGAGCACTGTCATGTTATAATCAGCCGGCTAAATATTCACAGTGGCTGAAATGAATGATTTCTAGATGTATTAGGATAACAGTCATGACAGCGCATGATGTTGCTATAGAGTGTGTTGCAAAATACAGCTGTTAGTTTAAAAAAAGAACACCATTAAGGCTCGGTTACATGGTGGGAATCGATATATAAATCTCAATTCAGGATAAATATGTTTAAAAATAAATAATAAAAATTCCATTTGTTAGTCTTTCATTTGCTTGAAATGATAATTTTAGAGATTATTTTGTGAAATAACATACTAGAGTAAGATCACAGTGTCATGACACGGCTCTAAAGTTGATATAACAGTATTGTTATAATATTGATGTATCACATGGATTATGTGTAGAGCTGGGTATCAAACCTCAATACTGTTTTGGTACAGACCAAAATGTGTTTGTAGCACTGATCATCAAAAATGACCAAGAATCAAAAAGCTGTAAATGTAATGTTCGGAGCAGTAAATGTCCACAGTCACCATCGTCTTTTCTAAATGGTAACACATTTCTACTAAATGACAGCAGATCTAATCTAACACCATTACTGGCTAACGTCAAATGTATATTGTTATACTGTGGAGAATAATGCAGCTGAATGACTTCACTTCTGAAAAACTGTACCACTCTCTGTTCAACACCAGTCACATTCTGAAATCTACAGCAGAACCCAATTTATGTTTCTATTTCATTCATAAAACATTCATTTAAAACAACATGTTACTGGCAAATATAAATGTATATTAGATTGTACTGTGCCTGGAATAATGGAATTATACATGACTTTTCTTTGTTTTGATATCGGCCAATGTCCGCCTTGCTCTCTAAATATCGGCATTGGCCATTCCATATTGGTCAACCATTATTGTTTTGCTACTGGTACCAACGTCATTATTCAGGTACAAATGTCAAATCTTTGCTTGTTCCAGCTTTTAAAATCTGAGGTCTCTCTTTGTCTTGTGTGATAGTAAACTCTTTAGGTTTTGGACAACAAGCATTTTGAAGACATCAACTTTGATCGACAAAGTATTTTGACTATTAAAACATTTAAATAAGCAATAGTTGCAGCCATAGAAACAGTGTTTATAACACTCATTTACTGCCTGGCCCTTATCACGCACAAGTCTGAAAATCAACTCATTTACTTCAATTTTGTTTCACTGCCAACCAAATTACCGTCAAGTATAATAGCCCTCTGAGTCTTGAGGCTGATAATGAGTTGAATGATTGATTTGAAATAGATTTTGCTCATTTTAGAAAAATGTTGTTGTGTTTAGACAACATTCAAGAAGTTTGGCTTCTCTTGTTAAATGAAAAAAGTAAAACAACAAGTTTATATTTCTCACAGTAAGGTAATCAAACAGGACCAAAACTCATGTATCGTATCAGCACTAATATCAAAGCACTTCAAGTCGTATTCAGCCATAATTGTACACTTGCCCATCTCTTTTTCTCCTCTCATTTACAGTATTGTCATCTCTCTACGGTCAACTCTATACTAAAAGGCATAACATGGTCATAAATACTTATATTATACATTAACAATTTACACAAAAAGAATTACTGTCAAAAGGGGACATGAGAAAACATTAAGCTGACGTCAAGACTCCATCTAAAATTATAAAAACAAACTTGCTGCTGTGTGCCTCCTCCTGACTGTCATCATCCAGCCTCCTTTGTGTTTCAACATAAAACAAGAGGACACTGTATTATTATCTATTATCTATGAGCTCTCTGTTCTGTGTGTGTGCTGAGACATGTCAGTCACGATGACCCAACAAATCGTCACCCTGCCAACTTTCACTCATCTCACCTCAGGTGAGTTGCCTGAGCAGCACAACAGGTGTGGTAACTGCAACTTTCAACTTTTTGAGCCAAAACATTCACGAAAGAAGTAACCACCAGTTAGGAAATCTGATTGTTGCTCCATTTCACTCTACAGACCATTACAATGAGTCGGGAGTCTGAGATCCAACATGCACCTTTTTCCTGGACTGTTTCTAAACTCTTATGATGACGCAGGGCCTTCATAAAAACACTTTCATTACTGCCATCATGCATTTGCAAGTGCAGATCGATATGCATAAAATCTACCACTGCATCTCTAAGGACAGACAGACAGACAGACAGTGACTTCTCCTGACTGTGAGTTCATCAGACTAATGTTCACACCAGGATTTAAGCGCTTATGCTTATGTCAGGGTACATCCAGGAGTCTGTTTGATGTCCTGGGTAAGGGGAAGGAAACTTCTCATTCCTCGCACCTCACAAACCTCTGCCACAAGCTGGGATTTCTGCACCTCAGTGTGTGTGACGCACCATGTCTGACCCCACCATGAGAAACACCACGTAACCCCACTGTGTAGCCTGAGCTGAAACACACACCTGTCCTGCTGCAGGTGCACCAAGATGGGAGATGAAATTCGATCGCAAGCATTCCTGTAAATGTTAACTCTGGGCCTGTGAGTGCGGGGGGGGGGCACACTTGCTCAGAGTGGTTTATAAAAAAGGCTTTCCTATAGCCTACCAGTCAAATGTATCCTATTTGTTGCTATGTAGGCTAAACATTCAAGCCATAAACTAGTGAGTACATTTGAGACAGACAAGAGAGCAGACTGAACAAAGCTAGACAAGCTAGTTTGATAGTAATATGGGAAAAAATGAGAATAAACTCATCTGTAGGCATTAATAAAGCCTGCTACATCTTTAAAACCCTCTTATTTATGTATAGCACTGTGTCAACAAGGCCTGGCCTCGATGTTAAAACAATATAATCTCCCATGACATGAACAAGCAGTAGCATATAGCCTATCCTGAGGCTTTGAGGCCTTGCAGCTCCTCCATCGCCATAACTCCGGTAAAGCGGCGTTTCGCCGAGGGGATATTTAACTTGAACACTCGTGCACTGCTTTAAATAAGATACTCACAATCCAAATGTTTCTTTTTCGGGCCCATGACTTCGTGAGTGGTGGCCTTGCATACTGTTTTCGACACGGCGGATCCCGTTACACTGTGCTGGGCTGCAGTTATCCGGTCGGTAATGCTCTGCCCCGACATCTTCGGCTCCCTCAAATGCAACAAAAAGACTTTGAAAATGTAAGCCTCGTCTGGGGTTTCTCTTCGGATAATGAGCTTTGAAAAAATAAAATAAATCCTCCACCTCCTCCGCAACCTTGCCGGACCCCCCTTTTTTCCCCACCTTGGTGTAAATAAAAAAAAATCAAAACCAGGCTATAGCAGACGCGGACCAGGGGAGGGCGGAATAAAGAGAAGCGGAATCTGACAACAATCAAAAAATGTTATTGTTTATTTTTTGTTGCGCCGCTCGGCTCCGTCCAAATTCATTCAGATCTCAGAGATGCCGTGACTGCAGGGTCCTCGCGCTGACTCATCCGACCCGGGTCTCTGTCTCGCTCGCATCCCGATGTGGCACACCGGATCCCTGCGTCTCTCCTCCTGCCTGCCTCCGCCGCTCCGCCAGTCGTCGCCGCTCCTCCTCCTCCTGCCGCTGCCGCCGCTGCTAGGCTTTAAAAAGCGCTACGAAAGAAAACAGACCACAGAGGCGAGGGGGAAATGGCGGGCCTGCCCTGCGCTGCTCACCCCTGTAGCCTACTCACCACCCCGCCCTGCAGACCCTGAATCAGATCTTACACAGCCCGCTGTGGTGCAGGTGTACACCAACTGACCGCAGTCCAGCTGGTGAGGAAAAAACCCACAACCGCTCAATCACAGGAGCGCCAGAGGCCTCCTTGTATTGATTGAGGAGTGGACATGGGGAAGTAAGAGCAGGTTGCAACAGGCCTGACAGAGTGAAGGAATCAGCCACAAGACCTTTTAGGATGTTTTTATCCCCTACAGGGCATTATTTTACTTTATGTGATTTCACATCACTGTAATGGACTGCAACAAAGAGTTTTGATATTTGTACAGTCCAAATTTTTACATTTTCACCAAAAAGAAACTGACTTTAAAATGTCTATAAAGCAGATATTTGACATGTTTACGGCCTTGTCTCCTTACAGAAGCGGCCTATTCAAACTGGTAGTTTCTTTACACCCTAAGTTTAAAAAAACAACAACCCCTGTAACACTAAAATATCTGTACTATACTGTATCTGTCATTGAAAACAGCTTAATAAAACAGAGTCAGATTCCTTGTTTGTGTACTTAGCCAAAAAAGCTGATTATGATTCTGGTGTGAAAATATTCCAGGGAAAACACACTTTTACACAGAAAACTGGGAGAAATGATTTAGTGGAAATATGTTGTTTGGAGTCTTTGAAACAACTAAATATAAATTATCCTGGTGATTCTGCACATTTTAGTCTATGATGATGAAAAAGAGTAAAGAAATTACACAATCATGTGTCAGGCTTCTCAGGGGACACTATATTGAGACTTCTTACACAAATGCGTCTGTAAGATATAAACAAGACTAACATTTACTGTAATATCATTTATACAATCCAACAGATATCAGGAGTTGGTTGTGTTACCATAAGGTAACATTTTTTCAGACTGTGTGGAAAATATGCCAGATGTTCTCTAGGTTTGTGAGTTTGTTTGCCTTTCATATTTAATTCTGTGATAATATGCATTCAAGAGAAAATTCACAGAGAAAACAGAAAATCCGCCTACATTTTGAAACAACTAACCAGACCTCTCCTGATGAGGCTACACAGAGACATTTTATTCTATGACAATAGAAAAGTGTAAAGAATTAAACAAGCTGTTTTTTAATTAACTAGAAATTCAGGTGAGTATTCTCCTTATGCATATAAGATGTAGGCTTAATCTATTAGTGTTCCTCCTATGTATGTATGTATGTATGTATGTATGTATGTATGTGTGTGTGTGTATATATACATACATATATATACACACACACAACACACACACACACACACACACATATATAAAAATATATTTATACTGATAGATACGGTAATACAATTCACTGAAGGCCACATTTTCATCAGACAGTAATTTCACTAATTTCCTTTGTTTCCTTTAATTATATAGGGGCTTTATAATCCTTATGATCAAAGGAAAATACACCCTTAGATTTAGTAAAATACTAAATAGTACCAGATTGAAGCTATACACAGAGTTTATGGTCCATTAGGACAGAAAACATACAGGTCTCTAGTCTTAATTAACTGTGAAGTTCTGGGTGTATAGCAATGCTTTGTATGCAAAAGGTTCACATAGTACAACATGAGGCAAGAGCAAGAAGCTAAAACTAAGCAGAGGTATTTTAAACTGTAATGAAAAATATATTTTACTGGACACAAGAATTTTTTTTTACTGGGGAAGAATTAGGCAGATCTTTCAGTGTAAAAATACTCTGTTATAAGTAACAGAGTAAGTAAGTAAAAGTATTAGCATCAACTTCATAAAGTACCAAAGTAAAAGTACTCATTATACAGAATGGCCCATTTCAGAATCATTTATATGATGGATTATAATTCTTGATGTATTAATGTGTAAGCATCACTTTAATGTGGTAGCATCAAAGTGGAGCCAACTACTTTATATACTGCTGGGTAATTTAACTTGTAAAAATAAATCATCATTTATTAGTTGATTATATTTTGTTTTAATAATTGGAATCGGCAAAGTAACTTGTAACTGGAGGCTGCAGCTGTCATGCAGTGTGCCACAGTGAGCACAGGGGGGCATCACAGTGCCACAATTATCTCCAAACACTAAATCTGCCATGTTGCTCGCATAACTTCGTATCAGCCCAACTTGTCACACTTAATGTTTGAAGGAAACTGACTCTCAAGCACAGAATTACGACTGTGACAGTGTATTGCACATAATCCAATCAAACATTAAAGTTTTGAAGTGAAAACCTTACTCCTTCCTTTGAGTTTTCATCGTAATTTCAATTTTAAACTTTATTTTTCTGCTTAAATATTTATATAATCCAAATTCAGTATTACATCCTATCATCTAACTTATGCAAAGTATTGCTAGACACATTATCTGTTAACTTTAAAAAACAACACATGAGATATTAGCCTGACCCTTTAGCTTCATAAATAGTCAGAAAATAATGAAATAATGAAATTAATTTACATTTTTATTAGAAAACAAGCAGAGAAATCTGCATTATTCTCTATCTAATCTTGAATTCCTCAGTCCAGGTGTGTGCATGTGGATATATGAAATGTATGAAACACAAAATAGAACAGTTTGTTCTCAGTGATATCATTGACAAGGTCATGTTAAAAGAAAAGCACTGCTCCTCACATGTTGTTCTCTCAGGGTTGGGTTTCATACATAAACAATAAGGCAGCCTGCTGCTTTCCCTTTTCACCAGAGGATTTTTACACATTTTTCCTGCCCAACAAAAGATGCAGACCAAGGCCTGGAAAACATCTTACTTGAAATAAAATTGGTTTATTTATTTTCATTTTCAACAGAAATCTCTTACGAGAAACAAACTCAAAATTGTGCATTATAAATTAAATTATTATTATTTTATGTTTCACATTTTTTCATATCTTTGTAGTCTCTACTACAAGTATCATCAGTGGCAACAAATAAACAAACCTCTTTACTCAAGAACATTGTAAAATTGGTAGGTTTAAAAAATGGGGTTTGCTTTACAGTAAGGATTACTTACTGAGGAATAAATCACAGCACAGCCTTTGATGAAGGCTTCACTTTCCCACCTGTGTTAAAACTGGAGTGTCAGATTACCGCTGCATCTCACAGGTTTTGTGATGCAGCCCAGATTGATGTCTGTTTGTTGAGTCTGGATGTTTCGGGTGGATCAGATAGCGACAGCTCTATCAGGAAGATCTAAGCGTGGCGGTTGGTCCAGCGCCATAAAAAGTCTCTGAGCACAGCGACCTGCAGGAAACATTCGCAAAGCTCAGGAGAGTTGCAAAGACATTAGTGGTATTATGGTGGTTATGATAAAGACCGCTTTCCTTCAACAGAATAACTGGAATAGATGAGGCCCAACATAAGGCAAAATAAGGGAGCTTCACATGGATCTTGCTACGATTTTGAAGCCAATATAATGTAATTTAAGATGAAAATGGAGAAGATCAACATGATACATGAGAAATTGGGCATTGTTTCAGGTGTATGGGCACGTGTTTTTCACAGACACACAGGTGTGTGATGTGAATGAAACACAAGCACAGAAGAGCACATGCCTAAAGACTGGCTAAATAGGTCATTCGCAGGGCGGGATGTGTAAAATAGGCAGGACGATGACATCTTCAACATATGTATTCATATCATGTTTATGTGTTTGCGCTGAATGGCACTTGGCCCTATAGCTCATAAGGGGGGCAGGTGAGCAGCTGTGAATAACAAACACCTGCAGTCAGCTCGGCTCTCAGGGCTCTGCAGGGCTGCAGCTGTCTGAGTATGACACGTGAGGCCAGGTGTTTGATGACGGCAACATGGTAAGGATGGAAAAAAAACAACCCAACCATATAATGTTCCTATATGCTCATACACAAACATCAAAAAGTACTGAACACTTTTTGACCTAGATGAAAAGTCAGGGATCACCAAAGTTCAGAAAGACAATGAATGTCTGCACCAAATTGACAACCCATCCAAAATGTGTTGTTTTCACTCTGAACTAATCAGTATATCTGGAGTTTTGCAGCATTGTCCAGTATTGATCTTCTTCTGGCGAAAGGCTTGTGTGACCATAATGTAAACTGAAATATTAAAGGTATCAGTACCAGATTTTGACACAGAGACTTTCTTTAAGAAAGGGCATCAGGAGTAAGGTTCAGTGGAAGATATCTACTTTGTTTGCTTGGTAATCCAGCTGGCTCGCAGATGTGTCTAATGCAGCATCTATTTTTTCAGGGTACATAAGAGAAATACATGAAGACAGTAGAGCTAAGGAAAAAAAAAACAGCTGCAATTCTTGGCAAATACAACTGGGCAAACTGCTTCTGCAGAGGAAGATCATGTGATAAAATTAAAAGTTTCAGAAATGCTACTAAATGGACCTTGTGTGTTTTGTCAACTATATGAAGACAGATTAAAAGTTCATAGGAAAGAAAACAAGTTGTTGGTTATTTCGCCAATCACGCAGCTGCAAACTAGACATTTGTTAATTCAACCCACAAATCAAATGAGCCACAAATTGGATTCGTTTTCAGCTATTTCTTCTTGCAGCTTTGCATATAAACTTGTCATTCTTTTGTAACATAGCAAATTGAGGGCACTATTCTTTCACTGCTTTTTTTCGTATCATTAACAAATTCCATAAAAAGACCAAATCCAAGAATGACTGATTCAAAATGCAACTTTAAATTTGTGACCATTTCTTTTTTTTTTTTTACATTTATGTCTTCAGCAATGGACTTGATTGAAGCCACAGAACGGATAGTGAACGGTCGTTTTTGGTCTTTTTTTGTGATTTATTGACAGTAAGAAAAACACTCTTGACACCTCCTTAAATCAGTTTAAAAGCCAAAGAACAAGAAAGAAGTGGAAGAAGTTGTGTCTTCTGATACATGGTCAACATATTAAACTCATGTTTTGTTAGATCGTCTGCAGTAAAATGAAAAGTGAGGGGTTTATCTCGAGTCAGAGCAATTGTGAAAAAAAAAATGAAAAAAAAAAAGTGTTCAACAGACCACTTTTAATCTCTGCAACAGTGAACACACCGTTTTGGAGCTGTCCACACCACTGAATGCCTATACTCCAAGTCATGCCTGGTGCATCACAATTACCCACACAGCCCTGCATCAGACCGTGAGTTGACTGTTCAGTTCATGTGAATGTGGTCCACAGCAGCAGCCGATGACAGCTTAATTCCTGGGCTGGGCCCCCCTCCTGCTGAGGCCCACCGTTTGTGTGAGCTGACAGACGGAGATCAGAGGAGAGACGAATGGGAACCCTCCAAGTATGCTCAGGTTTCTGGGCGCTGTGAAAAGATTTGTCCAGGCCATTCAGATCTGACGGGAGTTTCCCATGTTTTTTTTTTTTTGTATAAGTGTTTGGATAATAAGTCCCTCTATCTTTCTCATCTGTGCACACACAACCGATACATTTAAGATGTTGTATTTAGTTTAGATCCTTGATGCCAACAAAAAATACATGAAACAGTGTTGAACTTTTCTCCCGTCACAAAGCAGAGAAAGAGGGGTCCCAGCCAATTACTTTGGAAAAGGCAGGAAACAGGTGGGGGAAATGGAAATGGGGGTAGAAAGAGGGGAGTGGGATGAAATGAGCTAGAAAGAGGGGCGACCTCAGTTTAAAAGGGGTTGGGTAATAGAGGTTTTGGGGCAACATGAGCAACTGAAGTAAAAGGGGTAAGAGGGAGCAGAATAAGAAGGATTAGGGGACCTGTGGGAAGAAGGTTGCACTACTTTGATAGAGGTCAGAGCGTGCAGAACTCGAGGAAACAGGCGAGGCAGGGCAGCATTGTTTTTCATCTAATTTTGAGATAAGTGCTGTTTTTATACACGTACCTAAGGAATGTGGTTAATGCAATGTTGACCTTCTGAAGATGACAGCGGGCAAACCTCTCTCAAGTGCTGAAATGACAAGAATGTGCTTCATCTTCCTGCTGATGAGTAACGCCGTTTCAGTCTCCACACAGTTTAATGGGTACAACTGTGATGCCAACTACCACAGCAGGTTTCCAGGTAAGAACCCACCATGTAACAATGTTTTCTCTTTATGATCCTGTCATTCTGCCTACATGTATGGAACAGAGGTAAAACTTTAATACATAGTTCATAACACATTATAACACACTAGAATGTAGTTGCAAATATAAGTAAATATCAAAGTGTTTATTAATGCATATGTCAACAAATACTCGCCCTAAGGCGGCACAGCCTTACACTTAACTGCCTATTTACATGCACAAATCATTCTCAGGCAAACTGTTTATGAAAGCATTTAAATAGAGAAAAGACAAATTATTAAATATGATTACAACTATGTTAAATTATGTTAACAAGGAATCATTAACAGTATTAGATGCATCACAGGAGGATTTTTAAAGGAGAAGTTGTGCTTTTTGACAAATACTTAAGCAGAAAAATTTCTTATATCTGTTATCTACAGTTAGATTATAATGTGTTTTACAGTTTTAATGTTACCGCTTATAGTATTTAGCACTAAATAATGTACTTTCTATTTTACCATACTTATCTAATGGTTTATTCATAAAACAAATAGCTTGATAAAAATGGTATACCTTGTTATACATTTAACAACCAAAAATAAATAAATGATTCTGTCCTCCAGAATTTTATTCCTGGCAATGTAGGGAGGGCTTTAAAATAGTTAGGAAATGATATGGTAAAAACCTTTTTCTAAAGAGGTTTTCCTAATCTCCTAAAACTTTACTAAGAAGCTTACTGTAAAGAATTGAAACTACCTGAATAGACTTTCTTTTTGGTATCTAAAATCCTGCCTATGGCCCTGTTAGATAAAGGATAGATGGATAAGGAGTTACAAGTGCTCGCAAATTGCTTTTGCGAAACAGGCCCTAGAATTCTACAGCTAAATAAACGTGTTGTTAACCTTTCCTCCAGGTGAGCGGGACATCAGCGTGTACTGCGGGGTTCAGACCATCACCTTGAAGATCAACTTCTGCCCCGTGCTCTACTCCGGCTACACCAACGCAGATTTGGCCCTCAACGGTCACCACAGTGATGCCCAATGCCGTGGCTTCATCAACAACAACACCTTCCCCACAGTGGTCCTGTTCAGCATCAGTCTCAGCACTCTGGAGGCCTGCGGAAACAGCCTGGTGGTAAAGAATAAATAAACACAAGACATTGGGTTTTAATAGAATCAATAAGCAACTTCATGAAGTTGTTTATTGACTTGGGAGAAGACAAAAGTGACAATGCTGAGATGTTTCTCTCTGCAGGTCAGCACAGCCTACGGGGCCAATGCCTATGGGAACATGTCTCTGGTACAAATTGGGAATGTCTCCGGCTATATCGACACCCCTGACCCACCGACAATAATCAGCTACCTGCCCGGTTTGTTGTATAAATTCAGCTGCAGCTACCCACTGGAGTACCTGGTCAATAACTCACAGCTGGCATCGTGAGTGGCTGCCAAAAAAAGAGGAGTTCAGGAGTTACTCAATGGATTTGATATTAAGATTTATTCATTTAATTAAGAATTTGTTTATTGTTCCCCTAAACTATGGTGACAATTATGCCCCTGGTTTTGGTATTCTAAGAACCATTAATATTAGAATATGCATATTTTCATAATAATGATGCATTCCTATAAACTGTCTCTTTTAGTCATGTAAATAAATAAATAAATAAATGTACTACAGCTTTATCATAATACTACATCACAATTTGTGCTTTCAAAATCATGTTTATCAAGTGAACATCCACAAAAGATGAATAAATAGCATTGAAGTAAATGTGCTGCATCTCTTCACAGCTCCTCTGCTGCTGTTACTGTAAAGGACAGCAATGGAACATTTGTGAGCACGTTGAATTTGATCCTGTACAATGTGAGTACACAGCTGTGTTCAACTTATTATATACAGTAATTTCCACTTCAATGCATGATCTTTGAAGCTTTGAATTATGAGGTTCAGAAGGATATGTTTTAATGTCCATGATCTTTGATTCAGTTTTTGTTTTATTTTAATGAATCTGTTAATTATTTAGTTATCCAGTTAGGAGGATAATTGAAATATCATCAGATTTAACCTTATAAATTGTGATTTTTCATATTTTTCTTATCAAAAAATTCACATGAAAATGCCTAAAACCAACACTGAATTGAATGTTTATTTAATTACAATGAACGTGGGCTCAGTGGTTTATTTTGAATCCCAGAAACATTGTTCTGCTGCAATAAATACTCACTAGTGCACAAAATGTATATTAATCCAAACCTGAAAATAGTTCCCACCGAATGCAGTGTTTACAAACAATGTCCTGTTTGTGTAATGTTTGCTAAAAACTGACATGCCCAGCTATTTTAGGGAATTATGAAGCCTTTTTAAAAAAAAATCAAAACATATTCGTGACATGTTTTTAAAGAGTTAAATCTTCAGCAGGAAGAAATGGGTTTGGGGCTGACAGCCACAGACACGCTGGTGAGGATAGAAAGTATTGAGAGATGGACTAATACACTGTTGGTTTTAGTCTTAACAGGATTTACTAACAAAAATGTAGAATATCACCAGCCTTATCTTTTAAACACTCATTATATCAAGACTGAGCCTGTCTACTAATTGTAAGTTTCTAATTTGAGAAAACAAAGTGAAAAACTAACCTTTTTATTTTGATTTTTCTCTCCACTTTAAACAGGATTCGACATATAATCAACCTCTCTCTATTCCGATGGCTGGACTGGCTCTCAAAACCAGAGTATTTGCAGCTGTAAAAGCCACAAACTTAGACAAACGGTACCAGATAACATCTGATTATTCGCTGTTCAATATTGATTTTCAAATGTAATAAATCTTTTTAGAAATATTGCTCATGTAGCAGACATTTTGCCATTACAACTTCAGTGAAGCCGGAATGATATTTTGTACAGCATCTTTCCCACCATCATTTTTACAGATTTTGTAAATTTTTCTATGGTTTGCCTACATTCATTATGCCATTATGTTATTATACTACATGAAGGCGCCAGTCTGCAGCAGAGAAAGCCCAGATTTGTGCTTTCCCATGTGCAGTTAGATCTCTATCTTCTATCCCATCTCAGTTTTGTCTCTGTGCAGGTGGAACATCTTGATGGACTATTGTTACACAACCCCCTCAGGGAATCCTAATGATGAACTCCGCTATGACCTTTTCTTCGGGTAATCTATCCTATTTTTTTTTTTTTTTTTACTTCAAGATGATGACTTGATAAACCACAAAAGGAAGTCATTACCTATTCAGGCTGTCCAAAGAGCTTAGCCCCATGAATGCTACCTTGTCAACGAGTGCTTAAGCATACATGTACAATTTATCATTTTGTGTGTGTATGTACATGTGTGTTGTACTCTTTTGACACAGCTGCTACAAAGACTCGCAGACGACAGTTTTCGAGAATGGGAAGAGTCAGATGGGACGTTTTTCGTTTGAGGTTTTCCGTTTTGTTAAACACAGACACCAAAAGATGTCAACTGTGTTTTTGCACTGCGTCACGAAGCTTTGCAGGCCAGATGACTGTATCATGCTCATGCCAGTAAGTGCCAGTAAAAATCGTGAACCTCAATTTGTGTGTCAATGAGTACTGACATATGATCATGTGATTGGCAGATTTGTGGGCGACGGCGTAGGCGGGGTGGAGAGGAGAGCCTTGACTCCCCACCTGCAGCATCTGGGAAAGCTGTCATCACCGCTGGCCCAATCATCACCAGGAGTGGTATGAACAATAAACTGACACTGGTGGTTAACTGTAACAGGTTAAAGGAGTAGTTCCTATTTGGGGAAATACACTTATTCATTTGATTGCTGAGAATTAGATAACAGTATTGACACTTCTCACAATAATTTAGCATAGTTAGCATAAAGACGGAAACCGGGGAAAAAGCAAGGCTGCCTCTGTCTGTCCTATACCATCACCTCTGAAGTTCAATAATTGACTAATTTGCTTCCTTTCAGACTGTTTGGACATGGTTAGCTTAGCTTAGCAGGGGAAAACAGCAAATCATATAAATAATATAATCATATATATATATATATATATATATATATAGCATTCCACATAATCAGAGTGCTGGTGGGAACCACTGTAAAGCCCCTCGTTAACATTACCAAAAAGTCCTCTAAGCTAAACGACAACATCAGATGTTTTAACCAACCTCCAAATTGCTAACGCTATGAAGCTAGCGTAGCTACTTTGTTAAAAAAAACAAATCCATCTTGTTTCTCACGGAAAACACCGGCCTCCCGGTTGAAAAGCAACTTACTATCCATCCAACCACCCACTGGAGTACAACTTTATAGCTATTTATTATATGTGACTGTCTTTGTCATGTATTTCAGTTGTACGGCTACAATAAATGTAAACATGAGTCATCATTTTGTGTGTCTAAAACAACCAAGGGCAAATTTTTTTGTGGAGGACAGGCTCGTATTCTCTGTCGTCAAACTGGCTTTATATCGGTATCCTATCTGCTCCTGCCAGCATTCCCCGCCGGGTCCTGGGCCTGAAAACCTCTTCCTCCTCCCAGTGGTCCAAAACTCCTGTGCTAGCAGTGTAAACACTCCCTGGTGCTCCGAACTCCCAGTCCAGACAGCAAGCAATAGGAGGATACACTGAGCTAACTAGCTAATGGCAGCTACAGCTAGCAGCAGTTAGTGGTAACTTTGGTGATATACCGCCCACTATTTGTTTTGAGTATGAATTCGACAGGTGGCCATCATTGCACCTTTAAAGAAACCTGATAATGTGTTAGTGAGCTTTAGATATTTTGTTACCTTTGGACAGAGCCAGGCCAGACTGTCTTCATGCTAAGCTAAGCTAGCAGTCTCATGGCTGCAAGCTCATATTTAATGGCCAAATATGACAGTGGTATCAATCATCTTCTCTAATTCTCAGCAAGATAAGACGCAAATAAGGATATTTCTGAAATGAAAAACTATTCCTTTAAATACATACACAAAGCCATTGGAGATTGAAGTATTTGTAAAAACAATTCTAATACTTTAAAAATATTTTTTCAGATGAAACTCGTGTCAACAACTCCCAACTTGGTAAGCTCCCTTATGCAACGTTACAAAACATAAAAAAGGTTTAAAATGCCACCTGTGATGGGTGTAAACATAGCAGATATCCAAGAAAATTAATGACCGAACAAAAAGGTTCCACTTTTCTTTGTGAAAGAACAATTTATTATGTTAAGGCTACGTCAAAGAACATGTCTGTTTCTATCTTCTGCTTTTCCTCATCTTTCCATCCTCCAGAATCTGGTAACCCCTCCGAGCATATGAACCCAGTGACCAGCGCTCTGATCTCAGGCGTGGTCATCCTGGGCGGGATCAGTGTGTGTCTCTTCCTGCTGTCAGTCCACCTCCTGCAGAAATCCCGCCTCCCAACAACCACAGCCTCAGGTGTTTGGAACCCCAGCTTTAAATGAATAAACATGTATAATGTATATAACATCTTGATACTGACAATATGTGCCGATACACATGTTGGGAACACAGACTTAAACAAATGGATAATGTACATGTGTGCTTTCCTTTGTATACACATTATTAAATGTGCATATTGTATTGTTTCAGGTGTTGTGTATTTATTTCATTCAATATCATTATTCTTGTTATTCATTGTCATCCATTGTTCAGCCAATGACAGTGTTTGCAAACGATTTACACCCATAACGATGCAAATGCAGTAACCTTCATCTTTAGAACTTGTAATAAAATACGGCATCAGAAATGCGTGTGTAACGTCCCCTTTCTTTCTTTAATGTGAGCCATCACCTCACAATTCTTCATTTCCCCCCCACATTAGCTTCACAAACGCCAGCTGTGTTTGATGAAAATTAGTTATTTTGTCAAATTAGATCTTTGACAAATTTGACAAGTGGCTTTGACAAGGCTTAAAAAAAAAGGCTGAGGCATTGTTTTTTGTTTTACTGTCAAAATGCATAGCATTTACCACATTATAATCCTGTATGTTAAAATCAACTAATCATGCAGTGTTTTGAAATCAACGAAGGGGATTTCTTTTCTTTTAAACCCAATAAAGTTCAGAATACTCAATATATTTGTGGAAACTGATTACCTCAAACCTTTACAGTAGTGGTAATAATTTGAGTAAACCTTAACTTAAATATAATAAATTTCTTTAAAACAAACGTTTAATTTCTGCATTCTAAATTACATTGATTCACTGATGCTTATTAAAAATTAAATTCCACTAATTCTTTACTCAATAAATGTAATTGTGCACAATTTATATTCAGAGGCAAAGTATTGTGCTAGACTCAAATTCTAATGGAAACTCTACTACTAGTCAACTTGAAATTTACAAGATACCCATTTTCAGATAGTCCTGAAACATAGGAATACAACTCGAGTTCCCTTTGTAGTATCAAAACCCTAAACAGCTGTCATTTCTACATTTGACACAAAATAAGGCACATCTTGCGTAAAGCTGAATAGACCAATTGACTGCTTGATCAGATAATTAACCAGCAACAATCAATTTGTTTTCATTCTTTTTGTAATAATGTTTTATTATTTTTGATTAACATTCTCCATTTCCAGATTCTTAATGATTTTTTTTTGGTGTTAAGTGATAACTTGAATCTCTTGAGCTAAATAAAATTTCCTTTTACTACTTACTGTGTTGTGAAAAAAGCAACTATGCATAATTTTATTCCATGAGCAGCACTTTTACTTAAAAGTAAAAGGGAGCTTTAAAGGTGGAGTTTTATGGAATCATAAGCAATGCAAATTGTTAAGTAGACGAGGTAATGGAACAATCAGGGTTTCTGCAGGTTTCACCTGGTCAAATATTTAAGACCATTATGAATGAAATTTAAAACCTATATCATGACTTAAAGAAACAAGGAGAATGCAGTCACAAAATTACTTGCAGAGTAAATCAATGTATTCAAATTAGGGTCGAGAGATGTCTACAATGAAACACCGGGATGGACGATGACATCGATAAGCTACGTAATTAATAAGCTGGCATGCGGTGGACCTGCTGATGTGAAAAATGGATCACCAGTAGAAAAAAAAAAAAAAATGAGTTCTGCGTCTTTGGCAACTTTGTAAAGCTTAACCTACTGCTGATGGATAAACTCAGGGGAGCAGACAGGGAGACAATAAACTACACCCCAAAAGCTAAACTTGCTAAGTAAGTCTGCTGGGGTTGAATTATAACCATTAGGTCTGGGAAATTCATTTGGTTGGTTTTGATACTCTCCACAGTGACTTTATATTCATTGCGCAGCACCAAGCTGTTTTGAGCCTCACCACCTTATAATGGCAGGAACACACATGACCTCAGAATCATTACAGATTCAGTTCATTTTTGCCTTGTCTTAATTTACTACTTTATACATTTGTAGAAATTAACAAATAATAGGCAACATGAGAACCACCTACCTTCTGTATTATAATCATTTGTACATCAAAATCCAAAAGAATAATCTCATTAGCTTAAAAAGGACCAACGTTAGTTTGCATCCCTAATTTGCTTTAACATTACTAACCTCAGCTACTCCGTAGTCAACACCGTCCTCTTTTTAATTTAACTATCAAGATGTACAGTAGAAGACAGAGCTGGAAACCGGACAACTACGAGGCCATTCAAATACATTGCTAGAGACTGGTTTTAAGCCCTAAGATCTGTTTTTCCATCCAAGAACTGATCAGGTTGCACTTCCCCATAGCTGAAGAATAAATCCGTTTTATATCTGTGGTACAATCCGAAAGATTTGCAGCAGTAACACGAAAGCTGCCTGTTGGTCTTTGTAGTCGTAATACAGCAAATTATATTTGGACCAGCGATAGAAAGAACTACACCACCACGGGAGGAAAAACCATTCCGAGCACTGCGGGGCCATTTCAATGAGCATTACATGGACGCTGGGAAATAAATACCCGTTTAAAATTATTTAAGACCTAGAACACAAACTTTTTGAATGTAAGACTTTAAGGCCTGGAGATGGGGCTACGTACCGAGGCCCTGCTGGAGGCGCTCTCCTCCTCGTTGTTGGGCGGAGCCGCTCCTTCCCGGGAGCGAGGCGTGGAGGCCGGAGCCTTACGGCAGGACTTGGGAGGTTAGGTCTAGGAGTCTTTGTACTCCTGCAGGAGGAGGAAGTGACATCAGCCGCCACAGTGATGTCACCCGTCAGTGTGTGCGCGCACCTCATCTTGTGGACCTCGTCACAGCTGGCCTGAACGTGCTGCAGAGCCTGAAGGATTGGGGTCTGAGTGTAGACTGGCAGTGAAAGACAATCAGCTATCAATATCTCCTGAAGCGATCAATAAGCCTGTGTGTACTGACAGCTGTTCTTGGTGTTGCTCAGGCTCAGCCTCAGGTTGTCCATGAGCTCCAGGATCTGTTCCAGGGTTACTGCTGTAACTGAAGACTGAGGACACACAACCGCTGTTCATCAGGTACCCAGAGACAGTCTTCACCTCTGTGCTATCTGTCCTCATTCATTTGTCTTCACCTCTGTCCTCATCGTTCCATCTCTGTCTCAGTCTGTCTGTCCTCACCTCTCTTGCGGCGCTGGTTGTTCTTGATCAGCTGGGCCTTGATTTTCCCAGCGTGTTGTCGTGATTGGTGTCTCAGGTGGTGGTGAACTGGTGACAGGGACAACTCAGCACTCTCTTCACCATCTTCTCACTAGGCCTGGGAAACAGACGTTAACGGGGACCCAGGAGTCTCTAAGACGAGTGTCCAGGTGTGTTCCTGTCATACCTCTCTGCAGAGCAGCAGCAGCAGACAGGACATGGCCTCCGGGTGTTCTAGGAACACAAAGACAAGAGTCAGAGGACTGATCAGACTGAAGGTCAGGGACCCTTTCCTGGACACCACTCACCTTTATATTTAAGGTGCTGCAGGATGGGGATGATGGTCTCCAGGGGGACGCTGTGAGCCAGAACAGCTGCTCGAAGCTCTCCCAGTCTAGAGACTAAACTGTGGCCACACAAAGAAGAAGACACAAGGACAGGTGGACACATGAAGAAGACGCGGATGTTGAGCACAAAGTCCTTTCTGAACATCACCAGGCTCCCCATCATCATGTGACACATCACCTCCTTCAGCTGCAACACCGAGAGACCTGCTTACTGAACACAACCTGGATCAGAACCAGAGTCAAGGTTCTGCAGAGGTGAGTCCTGATCAGCGGTTACCTGTGTGAGGTCACAGCATGGCGGTGATGGTGGGATGAGGTTTCATGGAGTGATGCATCACCAGGACGGCCGTTTTTAACCACTATCGATACATTATTTGGTGACGGTTATTTGGAAAGACCAGACCCAACGGGCATGAGGTAGGACTGCACGGCATGAGGAAAATATTCAATGTGCGATAACATTGTTATATAGAGATGATATATGACTTCCAATAAATAAACATATTGAAGTGTCCATAGTAACTGCGTGGTTGTTTTAAAATTATTTATTTAACTAAAAAAAAACTAAAAATTTAATTTTCCAGTAAAGAAATATGCAATTCCACATAATTTTGGAACATTATTACCACATCTGTGAACAACAATTAGAGTAAGATGTTAATGGAACTACACCCAAAACCTACACTTGCTAAATAAGTCTACATACAGTAATGAGCATTGAATAAGACACATGCCTTTGGTGAGACCTGCATTCGATTTCAATTGTGACACATGCATCAATGTGTCCCTGAGCAGACACCTAACTTATAGTTGTTCCAGAGGCGTGCCTCCTTTAACATATATAGCAATTGTAAGTTGCTTTGGATAAAAGTATGAGTTAAATGACTAAATGTATTTAGTATACAAGTGGAATACACTCCACCTGATTCATTTTACTGGCCCCACCTCCATTTCAGCGCTAAGGCCTGCTGACTTTGCTTGGTGTGTATAAGGCAAATGCTGCAGCATTACATTAAACTAACTTACACCAAAACTCGAGAAGCAGAGATAAAAGAACCAGTAAAGTTGCAGCTTATCAATAACAGTTACCAACATTACAATCTTTAATAATTTAGCCCTGGGGCTCATTTAATACCAATCCCTAAAAGAAACATAAGTTTGTCAATACCACCACCTATAGCAATGTTTCTTTAACTTAACATTACTGAGACAAGACTGTCAATTTTACATTTACTCATTTGGTAGACGCTTTTATCCAAAACAACTTAATGTTAGCTTCTCAATTAATGGCACATTTAAGCTAGCCATCAACTCGGTCACTTTAGCCCTTCGGAATTCTGTTTAAAGATAAAACCAGCCAGCTGGAGTTTATGGTGAACATCAATATCAAGTTATTCTACAACACTGTTTCTGTTAAAATACAAAACAGTGGATTAATAAGCAGGAGAGACTTACCACAGTCCAAATAAATGACGGGACATTCCATATGCGACGTCGACGCTCGTTTTACTTTCACAAAGCGCGTGTTGCCGCTTATATATAGATATATGACAATCCACGTGACCGATGACGTCAGAACTTTCCACGTCATTAAATCTTGGCGCCAACTGATGCTGAAATATGAAGGGGGCGTGGCGTGAGCGAGGGTGCGACCATAGGGCGCGACTGGAGGACCTTGACGTCACCATTGGATCTAGGCTGAATTCAGCGACAAAATGTAGCAGAACATATATTTTAAAGGGAAACGGTAGTTGCTTGTACACACAGTTGTGTATGCAAGCACGCTGATTTTTACTGCATTTTTAACCGCAGCTGTGTTAACAAATGTGTTGCTGCTGATTCGGTAACACCTCTGACATGCCCACCAAACGGGAAGCCCGTTGCCCAATGTTGATTGAAAAACTGTTAATTAATTACTAATTTACAAAGTTAGAGAGAACCCAGCTTTCTTTACAGTGCTCTGAAAATGTTTTTTTCTGTTCTGTGACTTTATTTTATAACCATACACTGGGATAACCGGAGGCAGTATGTGCAGGCAGTTTGCCGCATTCCTGTTATGCTAACGTTAACTAATGTAACATATCACCAGTGGCTGAAACCTTTCCAGACAGTCGTCAACAATTATGATCTTTCATCTGGGGCTGCTCCTTGTTATATGCGCTTTGGTCTGGTAAGTGAAAAAGTTCTGTTTTCAGGCGCAGAAAGGCTAACGTTAATGTTACTTGAAGTTAGCTGGCTAAGACAATGAGGTAGCGTTCATGTTCACTTTGCACTGAAATGCTGTAACTTATATCTTACTTTAGTCCTGAAACGTTACTGTGGAGACAGTCAAGCTCTGCCTTCATATAAGTTAACAAGCGGTTTCTGAACGCAGTGTTTGTAGTAAGATGTATGGTTCCTTAAAAAAGTAAAAGTAAAAAATATTCATAATGTGGAACATAGAGCCCAGTTTCACTGATATAGTATAAATATGATATGAAAACACCTCCAGTTGGGAGATTTTCAAGTCAGATCAGTTGGAACTGTGTAATTATTAAGTAATAATAATAATAATAATCTTTATTTGTAGAGCACTTTTCAAAAACAAGTTACAAAGTGCTTTAACAAGTGTAAAGACAATACCCAAGAGACAAGATAAAAGCAAGAAAACATTGAAAAGACTGAAATACAGATAAATATAAAATTAGTAAAATACAATAAAAATAAAAGGGATAAAATAAAATCAAATAAGACCGGGAAAGGCTCTCCTATAAAAGTATGTTTTAAGAAGGGACTTAAAAGAGTTCACTGACTCAGCCGACCTGATTTCCTCGGGCAGGCTGTTCCAGAGCCTCGGGCCCCTGACAGCAAACGCTCTGTCCCCTTTAGTTTTCAGTCGAGACTCTGGAACAGACAACAGACCTCTGCCCGAGGATCTCAAGGTACGTGCTGGTGCGTATGGGACTAAAAGGTCAGAAATATAACAAGGCGAGAGACCATGAAGAGCTTTAAAAGTAATCAATAGAATTTTAAAGTCAATTCTAAAACATACTGGGAGCCAGTGTAATGAAGCTAAAATAGGAGTAATGTGGTCATATTTCTTTGTTCTGGTTAAAAGCCTGGCAGCTGAGTTCTGGACAGTCTGGAGTCGATCAATAGATTTTT
>NC_060166.1:26780949-26785287 GCF_021292245.1 Micropterus dolomieu | reverse complement strand
ACTTCTCAGAAGTGGATTCAGTGATGAAATTCCATACGGAAACTGTAACATATAAAACTTTCTGTTGCTGGCCTCTGTCTGGTGCAGCAGTGATGATGCAGTGAATAGTGAATATTCTCTCTGACCAATCAGCAGTCTGTCTGTTTTCACGTTACATTTTAGTTTCCCTCAGCTCGCTTGGAACCTCGACGGAGGCGAGGTGATACGAAAAAAAGTACCTGGAAGCAGGTACAGGTGCACCATTTCTACAATGGAAAACCAAACAAAGGTGAGTCGAGCAAAAGGGCCTCCGCTCAGACTAGCTTGGTTTGAGGGCATGCCTGACCCTACTAGCCGCTTGGCAAGCTTTATGACCCGTTTTCATTGTAACGTCACAAGTAAAGGAAGTGAAGGGCTGGACTCCAACCAGCTGTTTTCAAGCGGTTCAGAGCAGAGCTTTCTGTGGGAGATGGGAACTCCCTTTGGGCTGGACTTTGGGCTTTTTCACTCTGCAAACCTGTTACATGCACAAAAAAGAGAACTCAATAAAGGAGAGGGGAAAAGCCAAAAAGCAGAATACCACCGCTTTAAAACTTGGACATGGAGTTATTTCAATATTGAGTAATTAAGTGTGATAACCAAATGTCTTTCTGCATCAGTGTGGGGCAAAGAAAACAACCAAAACAATTCAGACTGTGCAGACAGTCACAGATTGTCTGTAATGTTAGTTTCAGCTGTTTTCTCGCTCATACGTGGCTGTTAAATAAACGGCCGAACGTTAGATGACACACAGTGTGACGTTGCGACAGCAGGGGGTCGGAAATTACTTTTAACATGAAGGCGATGAGCAAATGCGTAGAAAATGCATTTTAACGGACTACGTGTGTTCGTGCTGATAATGTGCTGTGCTCGAGTGGAGACAGAAAGTAAACACTATTTGCGGTGCTGCCAATAGTGCTCCAGGATACTTTCGCTTCACGTGTTCATGCTGCTTCACCTATTCGTGGACAGCAGTTGCTGCAGTGAAGCTCACGGAGCAACAAATTGAGTGTCTGTCTAAAATACTCCCAAACTTTATACAGTCGAAGGCACAGTCTTGTAGCTGGAGCTTGTCTGGGAATCCCACTAACACCGGATGCAGCGACGCTTCGACGCACATAATGTCGACGTATTTACGTAATCAATTACGTCAACTATGTTGACGAATCGCCCCAGACCCAACTGTGGCATCAGTGACCTCAAGTGAGGAAATGTGTTGAGGGGAGGTAGAGCAGAAGCTACCACTGAGGCAAAGTGAGTGGCAGTTTGTGGAGGTTGTGGCGGTGTGAGACATACAGTGCTGGAACAGCAGGCAAATCCTGTAGGCATACAGTGGACTTAATAAAATAGTGGTCAGACATGTGAAGAGGTGTGACCAGCACAGTTTTGGACATGAACGAGGTCAAGCTTCTTACCAGCTTTGTGGGTTGGGAGGCTGAGAACCCGCTCTAGATCAAAGGACTGAATCAGAGACAGGTGGATGATATTTGACTGGAGCGGACACTAAGATAGTATGATATTCGAAGGAGGCATATTGATTCAGGGTTAGCAGTTGTGTAAGTTTCCATTTATTGAAAATTATTTGTTGGAAATGGGGGGGCAGCAGAGGTAGCAGATTCCAACTCCCCTCCCATCTGAGGATGGTGTTTCTTGTTTTGAAATTTTCTTCCTCTTCTGTCTTGTTTGGACTAGACTAACCTTGGTTGATTGTTTTTAGGCATTTTACCTGTATTTAATCATCCTGAATAATGAATATTGCTCTCTAATTGGCTGCTGTTACTAGCTAGTTAAATGCTGCTCTGTATTTGTATGGAGCGTCTCTAGTTTTCCAACCACTCAAAGTGCTGCAGCATCACATTCACCCATTCACACACTGAGCGCAAGTACTCAAACAGAACTACCATTCACACACATTCATACACCGATGGAACAGCCATCGGGAGCAATTCGGGGTTCAGTGTCTTGCCCAAGGACTCTTTGACATGGAGCCGGGGACTGAACCGCTGATCTCAATGGCTAGATTACCATTAATTCCAATACCATTAATCAAATAGAATCACTAACATTTTCTTACAGTAATGTTTCACAGATTATTACTTCAGTGACTCTGCTAGACATTGGATAGCCTTGATAAATAGAATTTACACACAATGAATGCAGCCATATAAGAGCCTACAGGGAGGGTTAGTTGGTAGGATGGTGTTAATCTGTCCATCTTCTCGTCTCTTTACGTTTTTTAGATCTCTGGTTCAGCAGGTTCACCAGACCCCTGAGAAAAATCTAACCTCAGCATGAACCTGCATCTCACCTAAAATATGACAGCTTACACTCCCCTCTCATCTCCCCGTTCTGCTCTCACTCTGAGACACTCACACACACACTCATCTCAGTTTTCCTCTCATCTCAACACTCGCATGCACAGGAAAGTTTTCAACTTCTCTCTTCCTTTCTCGCGCTTCCTCTATCACACACACACACACACAAAGGAAGCCCGACTTTGAGATGAGACAGTGAGAGAGAAGAGGAGATGGTACAGGGAAGAAAGGGCTGGAGAAATGTAAGATCTGTCACTGTGACCTTTGATGGTGACAAGTGTGAGACCGCTACCGTGCAACTGCTGTCTTTACTTCTATCTCTGCCTCTCTATTTCTCTCTGAAATGTTTGGGTGAAGAGCAGCTCATGTTTGTTTAAAGATACAGGAAAAGTCATGTACTGAAGTTTTGCCAAGAGCAACTCAATAGTTTATTACAGCTGGTCGTGTATTTTCAGTAGATACCCAAAGTTGATTATTTGAATAGGATAAAATATTGACTGTTAAGTTATTGCACAAGTGAAATGAATACAGTATACATTACATAAAAACACATTAAATAAAAGATGCCTACTCTACTGACTGGCTGGTGGGCGTGTTGCTGACGTACTGCGGTAAGCGTGTCGACTCATTTCCGTTTCCAGTGCTTGTGTGTTGGTAGCGTGTTGTGCTGCTCTCGCTAAATACCAGTTAAATTTGTTAGATTATAGCGGCCAACTGTCCGCTAAACACTTATTCTTACAGTAATTTTGCCTAAGCACTCACACTTCTTTCCATCTTTTGGTGACTGCTGTTCAATCTCAGTAGTTCAAAAGTTTTACTTTAGCTTAGCTGTTAGCAACTTTAGCTTAGCAGCTAGCGATGGCATCTCGCTCTCCTACTTTTTCCTGCTCGGTGTGTCAGATGTTCAGTTACTCCTCTGCCTCCTTTAGCAGCAATGGTACGTTTGTAGACATGGAGACGAGGTTCAGTGATTTAGAAGTCCGGCTCCGCACCTTGGTAGATCAGTCTTTAGCTACTGTAGCTAGCCAGTCCCCGGTAGTCAGTGCGGAACGGCCTGAGTTAGCCTGTGGTATCCGTTCCCCGGCATCTCCTGAGCAGCCAGGAAGGGGTGGCTGGGTGACTGTCCGAAGGAGGAATAGCTGTAAGCATTCAAAGCCCACGGGGCACCATCAACCTGTTCACATCTCACATCAAACAGATTTTCCCTACTCAGCGACACACCTGCTGAGAAACCAACTCTGATCATTGGCAGCTCCATTTTGAGAAACGTGAAGTTAGCGAAGCCAGCGGCCATAGTTAAATGCATCCCTGGGGCCAGAGCGGGCGACATTGAGTCTTATTTGAAACTGCTGGCTAAGGATAAACATCTGATAATCTGACCAGTGATGACATGTATAGCCGCATGTCGTCATTCTGCCGCTGGTTGTCGAGGTGGTGTCCAGCAAACGATGTGGGCTTTGTAGATCATCGGCATCCAACGAAGGTTAAAATCAAGGGCAACTGGACTTGGTTGAAGATACTGGAAGACGTTTCGTCCATCATTCAAAGGACTTCTTCAGTTCTGACTGACTGGCAGGGAAACTCAGCTATTTAACCTCAGTGGGGTCGTTGGCCAGGGTCATCCATACCGCTGGTTCGTTAGTGTTCCTGGTTGCTGTGACGACAGTCGTTACAGTCGTTAAGACTACCGGTGGCCAAGACTGAATGACCATCGTTGGTATCTTCACCTGAGGCCAAGAGGTTACGTTTGTTGAGTTTCCTGGGAAGTGATGAAAGGACAGAATTGTAAGTGGGGGATAAGTGGTGGCGTAGACCCCCTCCCCTGTTGAATGACGGCTTCTCAACCCTGGTGTAGATGGCTTCCTTGACACCTCTTTCAAACATCCATCTTCTCTGTCTAAAATGTGCACCTGGTGGTCCTCAAACGAGTGTCCCTGTCCTTCAGATGTAAGTAGAGTGCAGAGTCTTGACCTGAGGAGTTGGCCCTTCTGTGTTGAGCCATGCG
>NC_060166.1:26780554-26780929 GCF_021292245.1 Micropterus dolomieu | reverse complement strand
TTCAAATGTGCCTTCAGGATGTTAAAACCTGGATGACCTGTAATTTTCTCATGTTAAACTCAGATAAAACTGAAGTTATTGCTCTGGGGCCTAAGCACCTCTGTGACGCATTATCTAAAGATATAGTTTCCCTGGATGGCATCGCCCTGGCCTCCAGTACCACTGTGAGGAATCTTGGAGTTATCTTTGATCAGGACATGTCGTTTAAGTCTCACATTAAGCAAATTTCAAGGACCGCCTTTTTTCACCTACGTAATATTGCGAAAATCAGGAACATCCTGTCTAAAAGTGATGCAGAAAAACTAGTCCATGCATTTGTTACTTCTAGGCTGGATTACTGCAATTCCTTATTATCAGGCTGCTCGAAAAAGTCCA
>NC_060166.1:26730781-26780534 GCF_021292245.1 Micropterus dolomieu | reverse complement strand
AAGAGGTTACGTTTGTTGAGTTTCCTGGGAAGTGATGAAAGGACAGAATTGTAAGTGGGGGATAAGTGGTGGCGTAGACCCCCTCCCCTGTTGAATGACGGCTTCTCAACCCTGGTGTAGATGGCTTCCTTGACACCTCTTTCAAACATCCATCTTCTCTGTCTAAAATGTGCACCTGGTGGTCCTCAAACGAGTGTCCCTGTCCTTCAGATGTAAGTAGAGTGCAGAGTCTTGACCTGAGGAGTTGGCCCTTCTGTGTTGAGCCATGCGTTTGTGTAGTGGTTGTTTAGTCTCCCCAATATACAGGTCTGTGCATTCCTCACTGCATTGGACCGCATACACTAGATTGCTTTTCTTGTGCTATCTTTATCAACAGGCTATGTACCACAGTACTTTAAAGTAGCTGTAATTAAACCTCTTCTGAAAAAGCCCGGACTTGATCTAGATGTTTTAGCCAACTATAGACCTATATCTAAGGTCCTGGAGAAAGCAGAAAAACTAGTCCATGCATTTGTTACTTCTAGGCTGCATTACTGCAATTCCCTATTAAAAGGCTGCTCGAAAAAGTCTGTTAAGACTCTTCAGCTGATCTTGAATGCTGCAGCACGTGTTCTGACAGGAACCAGGAAAAGAGATCACATTTCTCTTGTTTTAGCTTCTCTGCATTGGCTTCCAGTAAAATCCAGAATAGAATTTAAAATCATTCTTCTTACCTACAAAGCTCTCAATGGTCAGGCACCATCTTATCTTAAAGAGCTCACAACTATTGTTACTAGTCTTATTATTATAATCACTAACATTACGATTATCATTAACACTACTATAAATATCTGTACCATTATTCATTTAGTCCATTAGCAACATCACCTTTACTGTCTGTACCTCTGTGTGTATATTGTGTAGGCTGCCTCCCTCCCCTCTCTCTTCTTCCATCCCTCTTTCTCTTTCTCTCTGTTCCTCTCTCTCTCTCCTTCACCCCCAAACGGTCGAGGCAGATGGCTGCCCATCCTGAGCCATGGTTCTGCTCGAGGTTTCTGCCTCTTTCGCCTAGTGCTTGCTCTTGGTGGGAATTGTTGGGCTTCTGTAAATAACATCACGGAATATGGTCTAGACCTGCTCTTTTATGAAAAGTGAGAACTGTTGTTGTGAGTTGGTGCTATATAAATAAAATTTAATTGAATTCTCATTTGTCCTAAAAAAATAATTATATTTATTCGAACTGTTCTTTACAGTACATTTTTGTTCACTACATATTAGTAATCAAATAATTAACTTAATACACTTTAATTAGGTTCACACGGACCATAAATTCTAATGTACAAGTTCTACACGGAAAGCCTGGCAGTAGGACAGTTAATGTGGTAGAACTATAGACTGCATAAAAGAAGTGGACGAAGTCACCATGAAGTCCCCATTTGGTTTGTGGACTGCTGTTTTGAAGCCCTCTGAAGTTTGGCATTTTGACTATCACATCTTGGTTTTGTGCACCCAGGGACCGGACGTGACCATATTTGGATGAGACGTGGCGCTAACTATCTGACATCTGTAAATCACATTAAATGTGATTTTAATTAGCATGCAAAATTTGACTAGCAACAAACAGGCTTAAAACTAAATGTAACCAGAAAAAAAATGAACAGCCGGCTCCTAATAAGCTTTTTCAACGGTGCTGGTTAATTGTACACAGAGTAGTGGATATGAGTCGCCTCTAGCCTGATTGACAAGTTGCCATGGTAGCGACATCAATCACAAGGTAGTCCCACCCTAAAGCCTCCCCTGTTTTTTAGTCAATTTCCCTCCTAAATGGGACCATAATTGACCCTTTCCTAAGCCACACCCCGAATACAAAGCCGGCCAGTCACAGTGCAGGATAGGACTCTCTCTAACTGAGGTCCGACACTTTCATGGCTGTGCTCCATTGACTCTAATGCAAAAAGAGTCGTTTTCTAGCTTTTTTTCGCTGTATTCCAAGATATGGTCAAACGCTGTTCCTGTGGCACTTGTAATACTTACAGTTGCTACCCAGAGAGGTTGAAAGGAGAAGTATGATTTATTCTCTTTCCAAAACCTAAAATAAATCAAAAATTTCGGCTGTGGATTGTTCCTAATGTAATTTGTTAGCTAACGCTAGCTAGCTTCCTACTGAATGTAACGTAATAAAGCCCTACTCATCTGCTTTTTATTGATTGTAATAATGAATAGGGGCCTACACAGCTTTACAGGAACAGTGTTGATCCTTAATATCGTTGTCTTTTGTCTCAATCATCGGGGGATGCGGTGGTTCACTTGTACTGTGTGATCAGTAGTCTTTAGCTTCTATCTTACATTTGTTTCACGTCCAATATTTCTCTGGGGAGTGCAGTAATGGACAGTGGCAGCGCCGACAGTTTGTCGGACTTAGCAACAGTAACTAAGGGGGGCTGGCTTAGCGAAGGGTCAATTTACTAAATGAACATCATGCTGTTGAAGAAGACTTGAAACTAGCGATTGAGACCATAAAGTCATTAGCAATGTGTTTTCTGAGGTGATAAATCAGCTGAGAAGTAGCCTCATTTTCCCATTATTTCTAATGCAACTGGAGTTCTCATTTGCTAACACAGGTTTAAGGTACTTCTACATTGGCTTCACTGTTCAGACCTGGAGGTTCACACTTGGGTATTACAAGAAACAGTTTTAGTTTAACAAGATATGTTCATTTTGTGTAATAACTACAAAGTTTTGTGATATAACAAGACTATTGTTGTTTTCACACAAAGTGAAGCAAATTTTTCGCGCAGTGCAAATAGATAGAGTTGCCAGGTGACGCAAATTAAAATACAAATGAAAGTACAGTGGGAACTTTGCAGTGTGGGAGGCGGATCGGACAGATCAGAGGGATAGAGCCGCTACTCGCTGACAGACAGCTGCTGATCGATTCATACTTTAGAATGAATCTGCATTTGATCCATTTGTTGCAATTAAATAACAGCAAAATATGTTTAATTTCGGTTTGTGAGTAATCACAAATCATGCAGGGGTTAAACTTGCTTGGCTTTCTGGATTAACAGTCATAGCAGCTCTATACTGTGATATAGCTGTACTTACGCTGCGTTCCAGGCAACATGGAACTTGTAAATTTCTGACCTCCAACTAGAAAAACTATCCTGGAACGCCACTTGAAGACAAATTTCCTACTTGTGAATTTGAAGAAAAAATATGTACCTCGACTTCAGAAATAGCGGCCGAATGACGTCACACAACAATGGCAGTTCCTATGGAAGCACACATTGTAAATGGTAAACCATAAACTAAAAGGCCAAGAAAAGTATTAAATTAAAATAATACATACTAGTATGAAATAGTGATTAAATTGATGTAGACATATTTTGCTATGTTATTAGGTAGGTGGTTACAGTAAACACTCATTTTCACAGTCATTTTCTCTTCCCAAAATTTATTCAGGAAAATGTTAAAAATGGCCTGAAATGTGAAAACATTTGGAAATATAGCCTACGACTTTTCCTGACTTTTGAGCATTACCAACTGATGTAGCTAGAAGGATACACAGTTAACGAGTAAGCCTAACGTATATTTCACGTTTAATAAAATGGCCATCCTTTTAATTAACACCAAGTGCACTGCTGAGGGTTGAACTGTGCATAAATTTGCCAAGGAAACAAGTTTGTCACGGTCAGCCATGTTTATTGTTTACATTTAGCATCATGCACCACCATGCACCTGAAACGCTTTGAGGTCAGAAGTCGGAGATTTCAACGTGGAAATTTTCAACTTCCGACCGGTCTGGTGCTTTCAGCTAAATGCACACAATTGCAATGCTAATGTGTTGATGTTTAGCAGGTTATGCATACAATGCTTTTTTTGCTTCTCCATTCTCCCTGTCCCCAAAAATCCAAGGACCACAGGATTTAATGACTACAGACCAGTCGCCCTGACCTGTGTTAATGAAGTAGTTTAAGCACCTTAAATCCATTTCACCAGTTCCTTTAAAGGGTGTGTCTACACCCCCCCTTGCTTTATTTTTTTCCCGGCAGTTAGCAATACACTAGCATACAGCCGTTAAATGTTTTTATTTTCAAAAGAAATGACTAAACTGTTATCTTCAGTGTTTCTTTTGTTTTGCATGCTGTACTGAAAACGTACCAAACCATGACCCCAAAACCAATGTTCATACCAAACCATAACTTTTGTTCATCATTACACACCTAGTACAATGCCTTTTGACTTCTATTAGCTAACTTTAATATCACTACTCACTAAATACTTACTTACACTACTACCTTTTACTTCAGCCATCTGCACTTTTGAAATATTATACCAAACATGAAATACAGCGTGTTGTCAGATTTGATATGTGGCATTTCGGAGTGGATTTGTTTGGGGGTGTATATGTGCCTGAGAGCTCAAAATAGCTTTAGCACAAAGCATTAATGAGGCTTTCCCTGTCTGATCTGTGTGATGTTTCATGCTATTTTAAGAATCTAGCCTTGTAATAGGCACACAGCACACAGGTTTTGATGCTCAGTAATTGATGCAGCACCTTGTCACCAATTAGTGTTTCTCCCGGTTTTAAGTTTCTAATTCCAGAGACAGTGTCTTTCTATATCTCCTCCCTGTCTTCTAATGCTCAAGTGAGACATACACACAGGAACATTCAAGGTAAGTTATTTTACTATGACACTTGACAGGTATGACATGCAAGATTGTCCTCATCTTAAAAACAACAGCATTGCTTAAAAAAAAAACTGCAGTGTACACACAACAGACCTTGTGAAATTTGAGAGAAATCTGTCTGTAATGCGATGTTATATGTCCACGAAGAGGTTGAGATCAATGGTTGAATAAGCGGATTGTGTCACAGGAGGCTATAGTTCACTGCCCACCACTTACAAACATGTAACCATGGTGGCAACATATTCTTAAAGTTAAAGCGTGACAATTCCTGTTAACAGTAGGTTTAAGTAGAAAATAACACATCACACTGTCTTTCCTGAGCAAAGGATTTGGTGCATTAAGCGAGATATCCACTGGCACCCTGTGATGGCCACAGCCGTGGCCTCACAACCAGATGAAGAGCGGTAACCTCATGCACTGAGTTTGTTGTGTTCTTTAAGATTAGTTTATATACATTCATACACATTAGACATTTTGTTGTAAATATTTATTTGGTTACAAATAAACTTACAGGACACTTAGTTTATTTCACATACTTTATTTTAGTTGACTATACAGAAGCATCTTTTGGAACACACACCATTAGTTACTTTTGGATTGTCATTTTGTTATAATTCTTGTTTCTGAGCTTACCAGTGTTGGATGCCATACCCAGGAGAGATCCAGGAAGTCTGCTGGCTTAAAGGGTTGGTGCTCGGAGCAGGAGCAGCTTTATAGGAGCAGTGGCCTAATTGGACACTACCACTGCTTGCTATGTCTGGGGGGGGTGGTTTTATTCTCTCCTTAAATATTTTGGGGTTTAGATTTATATTATATTTGAGTATTTTTGAGTTAAGGTTAAGTAAATGTACATTTCTTTTGGAATAAGTTTTTACATAAGTTTTGTTGTGTTTGCAGTTATGATGTAGTGTTGTTGTTGTTAGTCTTCCCCTGTGTGTCAAAACTGGTCTGATCAGCCAATATATAAGTCCCCTTTGTTTGTTGTATAGTAGGTCAGTTGTATTTTTGAGTCTCTTATGTCCAGAGCTTTAGTTATTGTTTGTTTATTTGACCTCTTTTATGGGCCCAAAACTTTATCGTTTGTTGTAATGATTTTTTTGGTAAATAAAACCCTTTTGCTTTAAATTTCCCTCTTGACTCCTCATGCCTAACTGCCTGGTCCCTCACAGTGGTGTAGTTCTTTGTCGCTGGTCCAAATATAATTTGCTGTATTACGACTACAAAGACCAGCAGGCAGCTTTCGTGTTATTGCTGCAAATCTTTTGGATTGTACCACAGATATAAAACAGATTTATTTCTTCAGCTATGGGGAAGTGCAAACTGATCGGTTCTTGGATGGAAAAACAGATCTTAGGGCTTAAAGCCAGTTTCTAGCAAAGTATTAGAAGCCTACTGTTGCTGCTTAATGAATGAGCACCACTGCTAAAATTTCACACTCATTAATGATTAGCAGTTAGCTACGGTAACACTCAACGCATGGCTGCCTCCCTCTCCTCATTCTTCAAATGACGAGCGAATGTAAAAGAGAGTGGCAGAAAGTGACGGTGAAAGTTAGCGGAGGATAAGATCAGTGTTAATATTGTGTGATAGTTAAATTAAAAAGAGAGGACGGTGTTTACTACGGAGAAGCTGACGTTAGTAACATTAAAGCAAATTAGGGATGCAAACTAACGTTAGTCTTTTAAACTAATGAGGAGATTATTCTTTTGTAATAATACAGAAGGGAGGTGGTTCTCATGTTGCCTATTATTTGTTAATTTCTACAAATGTATAAAGCAGTAAATTAAGAAACAAAAGGCAAACATGAGCTGTCCTATCTGTAATGATTCTGAGGTCATGTGTTTTCCTGCCATTATAACAGCTTGTTGCTGCGCAATGAATGTAAAATCATTGTGGAGAGCATCAAAACTAACCAAATGAATTTTTCCAAATCTAATGGTTATAATTCAACCCCAGTAGACTTATTTTAGCAAGTCTAGCTTTTGGGGTGTAGTTTATTCCAAATCTGGTCTACATTAGATTGTCCTACTTATTCACAGATGTGATAATAACAATGTTCCAAAATTATGTGGAATTGCATATTTCTTTATTGGAAAACATAATTTTCTTGGGGGAGGACCCCCAATCCCCCTCACAAAAATACCATCTTAATTTTTACATTATACCGCCCTGTGAAAGCATGTTTTGATCTCCATGGACATTATTTCTATTTTTACTTGTAAATGTACCTGCTTTGCACCTGTCTTGACTTCTCCCTGCACTCACTCACACACACACCTTTACCTCTGGTCTCTCACTGCCAACACACCGGCTTTCCCTGCTTCTCTCTGTATCCCTGTCTGCTCCCATTACACATTAGCAGTAGGTTATGTTTTATAAAATCACAGAAAAGACACAGAACTCTTTTATTTATTTTTTTCCTCCCCCACCGCTGATCCATTTTTCACGTCAGCAGGTCCACCACATGCCAGCTTGTTAATTACTTAGCTTATCAATGTCATCGTCCATCCCGGTGTTTCATTGTTGACATTGTCCGATGCAAATTTTGTAGACATCACTCAACACTAATTTGAATACATTGATTTACTCTGCAAGTTATTTTGTGACTGCATTTCCTTTGTGCGTTTCTTTTTTTTAAGTCGTGATATAGGTCTTAATTTCATTCATAATGGTCTTAAAAAAGTCTTAAGAAGTCTTAAATTTCACCAGGTAAAACCTGCAGAAACCCTGATATTTTTCCATTACCTCGTCTACCTGACTTAACAATTTGCATAGTGTGGGACTAAGTATTTTAAACAATCTTTATTAGCTATCTTTATTTGCTTATGATTCCATAAAACTCCACCTTCAAAGCTTCCTTTTATATTATTTAAGTAAAAGTGCGGCTGATGGAATAAAATTATGCAGTCGCTTTTTCCACATAAGACAGTAAAATAAGTAGTAAAAGGACATTTTATTTAGCTCAAGATTCAAGTTATTATCACTTAACACCAAAAAAATCTCATTAAGAATCTGGAAATAGAGAATGAAAACAAATTGATTTTCAAAATTGTTGCTGGTTAATTATCTGATCACGCCTTCAGTTACTTTGTCTATTCAGCTTTATGCAAGATGTGTCTGTTAAATGTAGAAATGACGGGAAGATGTTGTGAGAAGATTATACAACTAAAGAGAACTTGAATTGTAATAATGGAGTTGTATTTTTATTTTGGAGGACTACTATCTGAAAATGGGCATTTTGTAAATTTTAAGTTTACTAGTTGTAATTTTGTTGAGTGAGTTTCCATTAGTATTTGAGTCAAGCATAATAAATTTTTTGAGGACATTTCCCTCAGAGTATAAGCTGTGCACAATTACATTTATTGAGTAAAGAATAAGTGGAATTTAATTTTAATAAGCATCAGTGAATCAATGTAATTTAGTATGCCTTAAATGAAAGGTTTATTATTATTACCACTAAAAAAGTTTGAGGTAAACAGTTTCCACAAATATTTTGAGTATTCTGAACTTATTCAGGTTTACAGTGTTATAAAGGAATGTTTCAACTGTGAAGGAATAATTACTATGACACAGGATTCCTCGGGTCATTATAGGGTCAATTGCTGAGCTAAAGTAAGCCAAAGGTGACAACCAGGTACTATCCAAAAAAGAGAAGGTCAGACTTTGTTTCTCCTCTTTGCCTCCTTGTCAACTGATTAATGCAGCTTTCTTGATAATGATGCACTGTTATTCATTTGTTAGGTAACCCATGGCCGATATTATCTATATTTTCATAAGTTTTTTTAAGTTTCATTACAGACAGACTCCATCCACACTAAAACAAATATGATCTCCATCCACACCAGCATTTTAGCTGTGTATCAGAGTTGATCTCCGTCTATATTAAAATGACTGAAAACGCACATGTAGTGGCCGTTCACGTACACTGGGCATGCGCATGCCGGTGTAAACATGAAGCAGATGGTCTATTCCGTAGTTACAGAAGATTTGGCAAAAGAATAAAGTAATGGAGACTAAGAATCACACCAGATTTTATTTTGCATAGACAAATAACGAGCTGGAACGGTTACTGAATGTAACATAGGAGTTTAAAGCGACGCAAAATAGACTGGGAGTTGTTGCAAAGTAAACAACGGCATGCACAGTACAAGTGTAGGCTATGTGTGTTATTTGCATGGTACAAAATATTTTAATAAAAATACCAAATCAAAAACTTGGCAGTAGTATCCTGTTTCTGCTTTGACTTATAAGACCCAATCACAGAGCCAAATGTGAGTGTCTGCGTCATCGTTTTAAAAGTACTCTGTTTTTGCCCGTGTGCACTAAAACCACCCTGTTTTAAAACGAAAAACGGGGTCAACAGCGTTTATAAACTTCTCCGTTTTAGATCTTCATTTTCGCCGTTTTAGTCTTGACGGGAGGTTCAAACATAGCAAAAGGTCTCTGTTTTGACGCACGATGTGTCTTGATTTGAACCAATAACTAATACTCTTCACACACATAGGTGTGAACGATAAACTTATCTGGACACATTTTTGTAGGTGTAAGAAGAATAAATATCCCAGATACGAAGTATTCTTCAGATTTGATGTTGGCATTCCATGTGTTCACACATTGTATACTGGCACTGTATCTCCTCGGCCCGCTCAGTAAACCATCCAAGTCTTCATCAGTCTCCAAAACATTTTCATTTCACTTGAACCTGGCTCAGTGTATGGTTCGTTCTTTGATTATTTCGTTTCAAAACTAAATCAGAAAAAACAAAAAACTCTTTTTTGGTTTTTCCATTTTAAAACCAAAATGCTCCAGGGGCGTGCGATCTCTGACCATCTGTTTTGTTTTTCTGTTTTAAACAAAGGATCTGTGTGAAACAAAAAGTCAATATTACATATTTAAGCTATTTATTTTATTTTAGAGACTATAGTCTAAGGCTGTTTCTTTTCAAGTCGCATCTCCTATCAACTATGGCAAATATGATTGTAGAAGTGAGCACTATAGGCCTTTTATAGCCACATACGAAAAACTAAATGAGAATATACTTGTTTTGCAAGATTGCGTCAAGCTGGAGGAGCCGCTCAAAATTCTCCAATTTCTAGATTAAGTACGTCAGCATCAAGGAAGCATTTTGTTTTGGGCTGATCTGACGCAGCTGGTAGCCTCTACGATCTAATCCTTAATCACTTTCTAACCATCTCCAATGGTTAGCTTAGCATAAAGACTGAAAACATAAGGAAGCAGCTGGCCTTGCTTTGTCCAAACTGTCAAAATCTGCTTAAGCTCACTAATCAACATGTTACATGATGTGTTTAATTTGTACAAAAACCAAAGTGAAAAAACAAGCACTTATGGTTGTGGTATTAGAACTTTGAAGATCTGAATACCCTGACATACGATTTTAAGCTCAGGAACAAGCAAGTATAAGTAGACCTTTAGTTGAGATTGTTTGGTCAGCTGCTGTTTCCAAGGTCAAGAATATGAACTGCCCAGTTCCCATATTAAGATCAGAGCTAGATTCAAAAGTGGCATAATTTTTTTAATCAACACATTAGGCTATACATTTGTTTGATATATTGTTGCCACTGAACACAAAGCATCATCAAATGTGCTGATTTTGAATTTTCTCAGATAAACTGAAGGATTAGTGGTTACTTTATGGGTTGAGAAAATTCGCCTAGCTCTGAATCTAAATACACTTTTTATAAACCCGGAGGATTGTCTGAAAAAATGCACATTCACAAAGCGCTCATAAAAACTTGACGTTCTGTTGTGGTGGCAGCCCGGCTGATGGTGAGTGTCCTGTTTATTTCTCCTTTTTTCTTGTCATTCTGTTTCCCCTTGTGTTTTGGCCTGCCTCTCTGTGTCTCCGCTGCTCCCCTTGCTTGTGTTCTCCCTCTCTCTCTCTCTGCTCCTGAGCCCAGCTGACGATCCACACCTGCACCTCGTCAGCCACCTCCTCTGCCTGCCACACCTGCCCGCAATCAACTCCATCCCTGCCAGTATTTCAACCACATTTATTTAATCCACACAATCTCTGCTTGATCGTTGTTGCTCCTGACCTGGTGCCACTACTTGCCTCAAGCCTTTTTTGCTACATTTCTGTTCCCTGTTCTGTTTTCCCTGCTACTAACCCTGTCTGTCTGCCTTTCCCCAGGTCCACTCACCTCCGTCAAGTCTGCAGCTTCCACGGCACTCTCTCGGCTCCCCCTCGTGCCTCTCAGTCAGCCTGCCACCACACTCCTCCACCAACCACCTGGTCAGTTCTCCTGTGCCTTCCAGTTCCCTCGTCCCAGCCTCCTGGGTCCCACCTGCTCCTCGGCTCCCTTGCCTCAGACTCTTCTGCCCTACTCGCTCCTCGGTCCCCTGTGCCCGTGTTCCCCCGGCATCCACCTCTCCCTCACCTCCACTTCCTCAACCCCTTTTTCCCTCAAAACCAACTTCACCTGAGCGTTGCTTTTGGGTCCCCTCTGTCCAACATGTTCTGGAGATGCATGGTTTTTATACAGTACTATTTTTAATATCAATATAACTGTTTTGTGTGTGTGTGTGTGTGTGTGTGTGTGCGCGCGCGCACACACCTACCTACCTACCTTATCAAAATGAGTAAACACAACCTGCCATTTGCTAATGGCTGACTGCATAATGACACATAATTGTATTGTAGATAACGAATAATGGTTTCATGCCAGTTCCTCCAGCATGTGGGAGAGGTTTGCATTCAGGACCTTCTGGGAGCGAGGCTTTCTGCCTTTCTATTTTCTTAAACCTAGATAATTAGTTTTGATGCCTAAACCTAACCAGGTAGTAAGGCTTTCTGGTAAGAGGCCCCGAGGGCAAACTTTTCCCATGTGCATGATTTATCAGACTCCAATCAGTGAAGTTGAATTATCCCTCTTTAATATTGGCACATATCTGTAAAAGTTTTCGAAATGTCATAGCCTTGTGGGTGTCTAATCTCCAGCAAAATGAACAGAATACCAGGCACTGCCAGAGCTCATTTGATGACTGCTAGAATTAATCTTTCATTTTTTGTTGTATTGATTTTCTTTTCTGATGACCTATATAAATGTCTGTCGGCAGCAGCTGCGTCGCACATGTCTGACTCTGCGGCTGTTGCTGTGACCCACACGGCTCTGCTGCTTTCACTGCTCTTTATCACTCTAATCCCTCATTTCAACAGTTATTTTGTGATGTATTCAGCGTCCACAATGACCACAGATAACTGAAATGAGAGGAATAAATGCTATCATTCCCCCCTCTCAGTTTACTATCAACGATAATTGATTAAACCCTCTTACGAAAATTGAAATGCGGCTGGGATTTGGCATTGCACGTTGAAGCCAAGTTCAGGCAAGTCAAGACCAAAGAAAACTTAATTTTTAAAGACCTGAGAAATTTGTATGAGGGAGTGTGTGTGGGCATGAGAAAAGGAGGACTTGGTTGAACGCGTCATGATAATTATAATGTGTGCTGTGTTTGACAGAGTGGTGTCATATGTTTGACATATGTTAAAGTTTGTGGCTCACTTGACAAGATCGGGTTTCAACAGTCCTTTAATCCTTTTTGTCAGTCAAATCAGTTAAACATTAACCTAATTTTAAATGACGCTCTAAATAATTTGTACTTTGGCTCACAGGCACTCACTGTGCATGAAAATGTGCTTTGGGGGAGTGGCTTTGGAGGGAGGCCTGAAGGGGTGTTACTTTTTTGGTTTGGATACTTTCATATTCTTGCTAGTTTCTCCAACGTTGCCTTCTCCAGCTTTAAAGTTGATGATATATGGAGCAATTTTTAGAGCAATGTTGCCGTCAATGGTAATGAGTAAAGATTACTATAAAAAGGGTGCATTTCACTCACAAAGCCATATGGACATTGTTTCAGCATGTAACTCTGTGTTAGGTTTCATCATTTGCCTCCAGGAAATAACCACGTCATAAAAAGTTTGTTCAGCCCCGCCAAAGTGACACTGATCCTGTTTTCATTCAATCCTAAAACAGTGTTGTGACCACACCACGGTCATGTTCACCATATATACCAACCCACTGCTCTATAATCACAAACCAGCAACGACACTGAGGAAGTAAAATCCAGGCTGAGAAGCAAACAAAGTTTCCTCAACTGATGGCTCTGGATTAAGCATCTAAATTTGGACCTTTATTGTTCACTGGATTTACATTTGTTTTCTTATGCGCTGTGTTGGATTTATTATGATTTTGATGTAAGGTTGTTTGCCTCAGCTTGTTCACAAAAGGCAGAGCGGCAAGATGGCTTTATTCAGCTTCCTCATCCTGACCTCCTTGTGTATTGCGGCCGAGAGGCCCTAAGCAAATCTGATTGTAAAGCATATGCCAAATGACCTTGACCTTCAAGCTCACATTTCTGTATTGGATAATAAAAGGGTCATATTATTTGTTAGTTCAGATGTGGACCTTTAGGGATGCCATATTTTAGTTAACTTCAGATACTTAATTAACACACTTGAAAGAGTGTTTATTGCACTGGTAAGTATGTGTTTACACAACCTGTTCCCATTCAATAGTCAACGCTGATTATTTATACTAACATACTAATTTTTACACAAAACATGGACTTTTCCTAAACCTAACAAAGTAGTTTTGGTGCCTAAACTAATTTGCCAAATTTCACAACATTAGCAGGTGTTTAGTCTAACCAGCATTAAATATTTAATATTGCTAAATTGGTCGCAGTTTTTCTGCAACCAATTCAATTAATTTTAAATGTATTTTTGATATGGAATTTCAGCTTTTCTATAAAATTGTTCCTTACATACAGAATCATTTTCAGCATTTTGTTTCACACAATTCCTCCATCTGAATATGCTGAATAGTAGTTTGGATTATTCCATAAAGTGAATGAATATCACTTCAGAATCTTTTCTAATATAATGACGTCTTTTCACCATCAGAATACACTGATATCGCTGTGGTGTGTGGCACGTCATACATTGATCTGGCAATTCAAATCTGCCCAGCTATCTACAGCGGATACAACAAAAGCTTACTGATGCTCAACTACATCGCAGACATTGTGGACTGTCAGGGAAAGGTGGACACCTCATTGACACCTCCTGTGTTGAGATTCAGCATCCAAATCAAACAGACAAAAGCCTGTGGGAGTGACTTCTTGGTGAGTATTGTATCAGTGAATGTCCTGATGTAAAGTCATGAGGAACGGTGATCACCGGACTTGTTAACCTTCAGCTGAGAAGAGTTGGAGCAGATTTAGAAAAGTGAAAGGAGATAAAAGTACTGTTTTTGGGCCAAGAAGTAGTGAAAAAGAAAGCACTTAGACCAGAAATCCTATAATTTCAGCCAGACATAGGATAGATGAGGTGAATCAGTCTGCTCTTGACTTGATGTAACAGACACACGCAATCCTATCGGTCTCTTTTTCGGAGAAGAAAGTTGTTCCACTTTCTGGGTGTGATTTCATCACTACTGCCTGCTGTGCCAGAGACATTGGCCAAAATTTATTTTTAACCATTTCTTAATTAATCATGTTATCATTAAATAATTCTTCAGACCACCAGTGCACTAGGGACCAGTATATTTCCAGACTTCTCCAACCTCACCCTCACCTACAACACAGAGCTCAAGTATTACTATTCATGTCCTTATCCACTGGAGTACCTCATTAACAACACTAAGGTGGCTATGTAAGTTCTAATTTGTAGGTTAAAAAGACATTAACACCTACAATTTCACTTGTGTGAAGTCTTGTTCCTTTCTTCCTTGTAGGTCATCCTTCATTGTTTTGAAGGACAACAATGGGAGCTTCATCAGTACCCTCAGCATGTCCTTATACCAGGTGCTACCTTACACCTTTCTCACATATAGTACTATACATACACTTTTTTCCTCTTGGCATCAATGTAAACTGTATCTCCAAAAGATTCATCTTGTGTAAGAGCTTATAATGTTTTTCTTTTAATTTCTCTTCCTTTGACAGGATATAAATTACACCAAGCCCCTTGTCATGCCACCTCTGGGCATTGAACTGAGAACACACATCTATGTGCAGGTGGTTGCATCCAACATGACATCACAGTAAGAAGCATTAACATGATATGACACCTGCAGTTTTGAATTTGTGGAAAGTTACTGGGTACATTTACTGAAGTACTATACTTGAATACAGTTTTTAGATAAAATATATGAACTTGTAAATTACTATACATTATTAGACCAGGTGTGACCCAGATGTTCCCATTATTTTTGTGGCCCTTTACAAAAAAGTAATTTTAGTTAAGGAACTTGTCATGTTTTAGATGTCTATGGTGGTCAAGTTCCACCAAAGAGCACCTCTAAACTTAGCCCAAAGAGGTAAAATTATCCAATATTTTATCAAAATAAAGAACACAGAAAAGTCCAATCAAAATCTGTGTAGCAGAACGTTGTTTTTTCTTGTTTCATATTTGTTTTGCGACCCACTGGAGGGCCCCATCAGTCATTAGTCACAGAGGGTTTTTATACAGAATGAGTACTTTTACTTTTGATACTTTATTTTCATTTTGCTGATAATACTTATAAACTTTTACTTCAGTCCGATTTTTAATGCAGGATTATTACTTTTAATTTAGCGTTATAGTTTTTAGTTTTTTACATTGTTGTACTAGTATTTTTACTTAAGTAAAGGAAATTTATACTTCTTCCACCACTGCAAGTTATTTGCTTAGTGACACATTTATTAAGTAACTCACCCCTACTTACAGCAAAGTGTAAGAGTAGTTGTCAAGTGATCACATGATAAATCTTATGTATACTCTGAGCAGAAAGAGGACCTAAAATATTGTTGTTGCCACATCCAAAGCAATGTATTTTATTCTGTGATATGTTGTGCCAAGGTCGCGGGTTCAAATCCCGGTTGCCCCGGCCTTTCTGTGTGGAGTCTGCATGTTCTCCCTGTGTCTGCGTCGGTTCTCTGCGGGTGCTCCGGCTTCCTCCCACTGTCCAAAGACATGCGGCCTAGGTTGAGTGGTGACTCTAAATTGTCCTTAGGTGCGAGTGTGACTGGTTGTTTGTCTATGTGTGGCCCTGCGATGGACTGGCGACCAGTCCAGGGTGTACCCCGCCTTTTGCCCGATGTCAGCTGGGATTGGCTCCAGCCCCCATGATCCTGTACACAGGATAAGCGGGTGACGATGGATGGATGGATATGTTGTTCTGCAAAACAAGATTAATAAAAAAAAGTTAGTGTAACAGATTTTATTCTTATGTTTGTGAATAGGAGTAAAAGTGAAGATTAAAATTTTTCTTTTAGCATTTTGATAACTACAGATCCTCAATGTCAGTAAAGGCTACATGCATGGAAACCAGAGTCAATGTCTAGATCTCTCCTAGTATCCAACCACAGGACTGTGTTTAGATAGAATGTAAATCTTAGGATTTCACCTGTGACCTGGAGTCTGACTGGCTGCTGGGCACCTCATTCTTTCTCCACAGGTACTCTTTTGGACCAGTGCTACGCCTCGGTGAATCCACAGCCCTTAAACTCTACCATCTATAATCTGTTTTTTCTCGTAAGTCACAAAAACACCTGAAAATATTCTGTGAAAGAGCTGCCCACTAATTGTAACTTGTGAATTTCCTCCAGTTCTTCAAGGCTTGATAGGAAGCCCTGCCTTTCTATTATTAATACACTTCCTGCATGTATCCCTGTGATGTGCAAATGGGACACTTGTTTGCCTTTTCTGAAAGGTGCTCCGTAGATAAGCTCACCACCATGCTGGAGAATGGAAATAGCCAAAAGGCCCGCTTCTACTTCCCGGTGTTCCGCTTCATTGAGCAGCAGAATCTGACCATCTCCACTTACTATCTGCACTGCATCACCCGCACCTGCAGCACCTTCAAGGTAGGAAGGCACTACATGCATTTCAAGCAGGAGTCTCCAATTCCAGCCAGATCATCAACGCATGTCTCTTCTACAGGTTTGACCCACAGCAATGCAACAGGAAGAGGAGGAGGAGTGTGGGGACCACGGTTCTCCAAGCGGGCATCACTGATCCATCTGTGCTCACAGTGGCTATAAGGGCCAAGGCAGAAAACTGCACGTCCCTATTGTGTCTTTCTTTTTGTGCAAACGAGTCAGATCAAAGATATGCACACTGTAATGATAGCACCCAGTAGATTTAATCAAGTCAAATCCATTTTTATATAGCCCAATATCACAAATTTACATGCATAATTAAAGGAACAGCTTGACATTTTGGGAAATATGCTTATTCACTTTATTTTTGAGAGTTAGATAAGAAGGTTGATACCACTCACATGGCTGTAAGCTAATTATGAAGCTACAGCCAGTAGCAAATTGCAAAGGCAACAGAACCCAACTACCTAAACTCCAACTATAAAGCTCACTAATGTCCTCATACCTAAACGACTAAATAGGTCACTTGTCAAGTGTCCCAAAATGATATATAACACCGTTTTCCAAAACAACAGTTTTTTTCTTCTTCACACTTGAGTTTTTTTAGAGTTTCAAAAATTTCTTTGGGTGTATTATTATTATTGTCATTCATTTATTTATTATTCTGTTATTTAATCATTTTGTTTTGTTTTACATATATTCAAAAGTAATACTTAAATATAAAAAAAATAAATAACATTGACTGTTCTCCTAAACAACATGTACGAGCGTTGACAAGTACCAGTCGAGTGGCAGGTGTATCGGACTTTTTATTAATCGCCCATGGGAGAAATGTAGGTCAACATAGCAGCTCAAAGGGATATAAAAGAACAGGTGCAGTTTTGTAGAACTATCAACACACTATTTACACTATAAGGTACCTTACAGAAGTCACGTGATGTAAGTCACATAATATTTAACACGTGGTAAATGTAAAAAAATGTCAACTTTCAGACGGGACTTAAACCAGTTTATATGACACATCCATCGCCCCCACTACCATCTTTATAAGGGCTTTGCTGATCTTTAGACCACGTCACAGGACTTCTTCAGCCACAAGAGGTTGCGGCCTAACAACAAACTTTAAATATGTGTTGTAAAAAGTCTCAACCTGTACAGCCATTTTTCTGGTGAGGACGAGCTGTTAAAACATTACATTTAGTATAAAATTAATTCCTTGCCTGGCGCCTGATTTCCTGGAGTTTGGTTGTTACCCTGGGGTAGCCAGGCAGTTACTGATCCCAGAAAATATACATTCATATTATACAACAATATGTTGCATGTAGCACTAACCTTCATTAAAATGTAATCACATATGTAAAATCACATAAATCATCTGTGTTTTTTGATCCAGAGCCTGTAAAGGTCTTTGTTTTCAGCAAACGTGTAATGTTTCTCTTTTTACTCTGTGTATCTCTGTAGTTGTCTATTTTCAAATATTATGGCAAATACAATATTTTGGATATAAACGCCCTCATAATGAAATACTGACACTTTCTTTCTTGCAGCCATTCTCTCCAAAGAAGAGAGTAAATGTGTTATTTATTAACTTGACTGCCATGAGAACAGCCATTCACAAAGTTTTTACTAATTAGATTCCTCTAGAAATGAAAAGCATTTCTTATCTGCAGGAAGTCATGTCTTCTGTTGTGTGCTGGAATTGAGCATCCCATAATGGTTCCACTCCCATTTGTGCACAGCGCTGTCTGGTGGTGAGTCTGATGACAACGGCATGTGCATTGGTCTGGGAATTGCTGTAGCTGTCCTCTTTGTGATAGGGGTGACAGCCGTGATGATGGCGGCATTTGTTGGTCGAAAACTGAAGCAGCTAAACTACCAGCAGCCCATAACGGTGACGAATGGAGGTCACCGCAGGCTTAAATAAAATAATGAGTTTGACAAGTTGACATTCAGATACTGGTGGAGGTGCATAATGTATGTATGTAGGACTCTGCTGCATTGAATCACACTATTGATTGGAGCACTTAATGTTTCTTTCCAATCCTTCACTGACTGTTAGAAGTTGTGGAAGGTGAATTCTGAATAATGCACCTTGCAATCATGATGCACTGCATGATAAAAAAGAAAAAATAAGAAAGAAAGAAAGACACTTATTTGCTTTCTCCAGGAAAGTACTGGTCCCGGGCAAGAAATAGTCTGACAAATTCCTGGTATTGCATGAAACGCAGTGATAGCAAAACAAATGAGCGGGTATATTGTTGGGTTTCTGTAAATATCATCACAGAGTACGGTCTAGACCTGCTCCTTTATGAAAAGCGCTCTGAGATAACTGTTGTTGTGATTTGGCGCTATATAAATAAAATTGAAAATTGAATTGAATATTTAGGTTTTTATTTGCATTATTTACTTGTTTTAATGATGTATTCATGCCTGATTATATCAGTAATACTTGTAATAATGTATAATCTATTGTGGCTGTTCTGAGAAAGTTTGTATATTTCCACGAAGTGAATGATTGCTTCTGTGTACTTTGTGCCACTTTCTTTATGTCACACATGCATTATTATTGCTATTAAAGCTTGCAAGATATGAAACAAGAGGTTGGGTCTTTCAACAGCAGACACTCACAGTCCTATGTTAGAGTGCATTTTATGGTCCACATTTAACAATTCCTGACATACAAGAAGTCTTTGGTTATCTTCAGTACAGTCTGTGAATTTAAAGGAAATGAAAAGGATTAATTCATCAAACTCAGTATAACTGGCACACACACGTCCATGCTGTTTTATAACTGGAGGAATGAAGATTATACAAAAAAGTAGAGCTGTTCAATATGAATATCAGTATTTCAAATTCATACTTTTGGGACTTTCCTTCAGTTTGAGGTTTGATGTGCTTTGCTTTGGAGGCACAGAGGATGAAATAAAGTTTGTTCTGAGATTGGTGGAGCCATGTTTTTGTAATGATCCTCCACTAGAGGGTGTCTAATCACCATTTTCTTAATGTTGTTTTTTGAAGGCTTGTACTGCATCCTTTACCAGTCTGCAGTGCCAGCAAGTAATGCATTTTGTGGATAGTTTAGCACCCAGAAATGTCCTAAATACAGATATTATAATATTTTTAATTAAAACAAACTCCACGAATCAGTCAGGATTATATTTGTCACAAGCTTATTTCTCTTCAGCTTCCTTTGGGCCCGGAAAGTTCACAAGTTGCCTTTGCAGTTTATGTAGTCATGGGAAGGTAAGATCAATGATTTTCTGAAAAGCCATATGTCTTCCCCAGTAAACTGTAAAAGAACAATTGAAGTAATCATCTGGCTTGACAAATGATCTAATTACAAGTTGCTGTGTTGTTAAGTAGGCCATGAAAAACTCCATGACAAGACGACCCACTTTGAAATGTGAGGGGGGATAAATAAGCTGAGCTGAAAGGTAGTGCTCCATTAGGACTGCAGTTACTGTATGTTTGGGATAAGTCCCACTTTTATGAGTTCCCTGTAATTTAATTAAACCAACAGGGATAAACGCATGCTCTGTCAATCTCTAATGGTGTGGACATTAACCTTTGCTTTGCCCTTTATAATGTTAATAGCCGTGGGGGAAAGAGCATTGTGAAATTTGTGGTGCACTTGCTGTTGATGTTGCTCTTGACAGTGCATATTTTAATGTATCTGCCCATATTTAAAGTCAACTCATGTTGTGATGCATCTTTGTAAGGGACATGTGTATTGCTGCCATTAAAAATCTGTTTAGGATGCAGATGAAATTGTGCTCTTTTTTATACTGGCCTTAACATTTTGGTCTGTTTTGTCCTCAGCTGAAAGAAAAATTGTCCTGTCACTTCCATTCTAATTAATATGCATATGAGTCTGTCTGTAGGCTGTACATTAAGTTTAGTAGACAGCACAGTCATGTAAAATCGATGGACCATTTGTAATTTAGGGCAGGCATATGAACATGAAGACTCTTGGAATATGATGTCTTTGAATAAACAGTGTCAGAGCTGTGCTAATAGGCTGATGTGATGTGCTAAAAAAATAAAGGTGGGGATGGGTTCAAGATAGATAAATGTGAAAAAGCCTTACAAAGGTAGGTCTCTGCTGCACTGCTGAGCTGGAAGGTCCAGCTGTTCCATTAACCTTTTGTAATGAGACAGTGAAGCTGTGAATCTGTGGGCAAAATATAAAATCATGTTCACGTCATATCAAAGGAAGCAGGAGAAGAACAAGCCAGACACCCCACATTGTATCCTGCAGATGTTTAAGGGAATAGTTCAACATTTTAGGAAATCCAATGATTTGGTTTCTTGCAGAGAGTTATGTAGATGAGAAGATTGACACTACTGTCATATCTATTAGCTGAAGTAACAGCTAAGCTGGAACCACTGTTATCTTAAGCTTAGCATAAAGAGTGGCAACAGTGGAAACAAGAAGGAAAGCAAATAAGTTAATTACTGAGCATTAGAGATGCAGGTAGACAGATTTTGTTACCTTTGGAAAGGTCCGGCCTAGTTGTGTCCCCCTTATTACATTTCCATTATGCTAAGCTTAGCTAACAGTCTCCTGGTTTCAGCTTAGCAGTTAGCTCCAGCGAATAGACAGATATGAGAGAGGTGTTGATCTTCTCATGTAACTCTGAGCAAGAAAGCAAATAGTTAAGTGTATTTCCCAAAATGTCCAACCATTGACATTGACATCCAAGTCGTAATTACAACTGGGAAACTGACTTTTCTGAAAGCTCTAACTTAATTGCCAATTAATAACATATAATGCCTCTAAATCAAGCAAACATGGATGTTTGTTTAATTTAAAATTTAAATTTAATGGATCCAGTGTTGTTACTGATATTCTGTGCTATATTGTTTCAGTCTCATACGACCATCTCTTAAACACCTCTTCCACAGTAAGCCCTGCTAAGCTAATCGTCTCGTATCTCTCTACATCTCACTAAAACTATTCCTTCTTTTCCCACAATAGAAAATCCAAAGTGGAGTATACCTACTGGAGCCTGCAGGAAAATAAAATCCAAAATATCCAACAAAGACTTGCCAAGGTATCCCCAGCCAGCAGCTGGTGTTTATGTGATACAATATGAATGCAGCATATGCCCAAGTGTAGGTACAGCATCAGTGCAGTCGGTGTGGAATGTGTAAGTTAGTGTTGGTCCAATTAGTGTTGAGAGCGGAGTGGGCAAGGGTGAATGTAGAACACCAAACACACTGTTGAGCCTTCAGGGGGTTTTGTGGGATAAATTGAACAAACTTCAAACAATCTATGCTGGTGCCCACTTGACCATAATTGTCTTACAAGGGAAGAATAATTCCACTCATTGATAACAGCAAAATGTAAGACTAAAAGAGAAATCAAAGGAAGGGAAGAACGTCTGAGCCTATGATGAAGACAGTTTGATTGGCATGTAGCCTGAAGCATTATGTGTGATGTGTGAATATGAGATCTTGAACCTCTGATTATCATTCATTTTCAAAAGTAAATGGAGGCTGTGGAGTTTCAGTCAGACTTATAATTCTAGAAAGAAAAACTTGACTCGTTTATTGTGAGATACCAGTGAGTTCAGCTAAATGTGGGCTATGAAATAATAAAACAATTTTACATAAGTTAGTTAAATTAAAAGTCTTTTAAAAAAAAAATAAAAAATACGCTAAAATACTGCGTAGAAGCGAGGGAAACTGCAGAGTCGGTTTCACATGACACACAAAGTCATCCTTTCACATGACACATAGTCATTTGATCCACTCAACTTTAAATACTGTTGTCTAGGTGTTCAGCACCTGATTACACAACTCAACAGGTAAAATTACAAGTGGGTGCAAGTCTTAGGCATGCTGACTGAGGACAAACAGATTTGAGGTTTTGGTATACTTGCAAACTTCTGTCAGAATAAAGACAGCTAAAATGTCAAATCCCTCCAAAAGGGAGAATAATCCTATTCTGGATGAACGGCTCCAGTTGCTCTCTGTACATGCAGTTAAAATCCTCTTAAATGTTTTTTTCAGCGCTTTTAGATTATCAGAGTGTGCATCCCTTACACCTGGGTGAGGATGAAAAAAAAAAAACACTGGAATTTCTCTAAGGAGAGTTGGCCACCCATGAGAGAAGTATTAAGTGTCGTCTGTGCCAGAGTAATTCAGACTCCCTGAAAGCGTCTGCAAATTCACTCTGCAAGTTCAGTTTAGTCGAGTTTAAAGCTCTCTGAGAGAGAATCCATTATACATTATTTTTTTCCTCTTAGAATTATGTCAATTTCTATTCAGGATCATTTCATTGCCTGCATTTGGATATTCCATTGTTGTGTCTTGAATAAATCGCCTGAAAAGTGAAAAAGGCTAGCATCACCTTGTCCCACTTCATCTTAACTTATTTGTCAAGCTGTCTATCATCCTTTCAACAGGGAGCTACGTGTTAATGATTGATGCGGCACCTCGTGATGTGATGGATGAATCGCCCTGCTGTATGATGGGACGGGGGTGAGTCACACACCCCTGCTCCATCCCCCACCACTCACCACTACTCTCCATGTAGGGGAGACTCACGCCTTGTGTCCATCGATGGAGGAACAAAGGCACATTCAATTTAAGCCCCATCAATAATGTACAGCTGAGGAGGCCTTTTGCTAAAGGAGCCCTGTAAAAGCTGTGGCATTGTTGTGGTGTAGCAGTGGGTTCTGACTGGTTTATTACCTCCGGATCTGTACACTGAGTCATGTATGGTATCATCGTTTTATTTATCGTTGCATGGCAGTGTCACTGTGATGTCTGAGAGCCCTCTTGAGCTGCTTTGTTTCTCTGGACGCTGGAGAATATGTCAAAAGCAAGATAAGAAGAACGTCATCGTTTTTGATTTATCGTCCATGTCATACATTTGCACACACTGTCTATAAAAAAGGAAATACTTTTGCTTTAAGTAGAAGCTGGACTGTGAATAAAATCTGACATTTTGAGAGTTTGTTTTTTTATATATTTATATAAAAAAACTTGAAAGACAACGTGTGATAAGACAGAGGAAGGGATCATAAAGGTAGCAAAGAAATAGAAAATGCAGAAATCACAAAATTATCTAAGTAATAGAATAAATTCACAGAAACACAAAGCATTAAAAATATAACCTACTTGTCAGAGTAAAGAAATGTAAAAGCACAACCGACTTTGGTCTTTATCAAAGATTTATACACAGTATTTAATGGGTAGTTTAAAGGTCAGTGTCATAGCTTGGGGATAAACTCAGATGTGCTTTAAAAGTAATCAATATCTATCCTAAAATGGAAAGTTGGGCATGATATGTATCAGTTAAAATCCTTACACAAACCTTTTGTTCAACAGAAAGAGAACAGAAAGCTGCTGTGATGGAAGCAGGACTTTCCAAAGTCTTTTCAGATAGAAATGTTTCTAAATTGGGAAGAAGAGTGACTCTATAGATGTTTGCACATACAAAGAAAGCTGTCAGAGATTTTAACAAGACTAACTGTCTACAGCCATGCTAGAGGCTCTGCAAGGCTAGCATGCGGTGCTTTGATCTAAATGCTAACATCAGCATGCTAACAATGACAATACTAACATACGGATGTTTAGTGGGTATAATGTTAAAGTACAACTGAGGAATAGGTATCAGTTCCAAATTTCATGGGCATCTTCCCAATAGTTGTTGAGATATTTCATTCTGAAGCACTAATGTCAACATCATGGTGGCACAAGAGGAATGTCAGTGTTTTTTCTCTGTGGACCAAGAATGTCTAAACCAAATTTCATGGCAATCTTATATTGTTGAGATATTTCAGTCTGGACCAAAATAGTGGACCAACCAACCAATATAGCCATCCCTACTATGTGTGACTAAAAGTGGGAGACAATATTATGTGACAGTGGTTCAAACCATCTGGCATTTGTGACAATCAAAATATTGGGTCTTACAGTGAGGAGCTCACGTTTGTCTGTATTAAGTTGTGACATTCAATTTTGAAGGTAGACAGTGAAGGAGAGTTTCAACTGTGTCTCTGTTACTTGGATCAGAAGATACAGCTGTTTCATCTGCGTAAGAGTCGAAGATGACGTAATGTCTTAGATTCAACTTGCCCAAGGGTAACATATTACAGGAACACAGAACTGGACCTAAAGGGGAAGCTACTATTTCCAGTTCCAACAGAGAAAATCACATTTCTTTAAAGCGGTTTCATGGCAGTGCAGTGTTTGAGCCTGTAAAAGTGTCAAAGAGTGTCAAAAGCACCAGAAAGTCTGGAAAGGATCAAAACATATGTTTTTCTTCCATTGGCTGCGGGAAAAAAAGCCATTTGGCACTTTCGTAACGGTGGGTTTAAAAGCCAGACTGAAACATCTCAAAAAGATGATTTCTATTCCTACTAAGCTGATTAGCAATAAACTTTTCAAGGACCATACGTGAAGTTCAGTATCTGTCTCCCTAAAGGCTGGATGGAGAGCTTAACACTGGCGGGAGATTTGAGTATTGACCTGGAATAAACCTTTTATAGGCATCCTGGTGGCCAAATGCCGCTGGATGTCGTTGCAAATCACCCCACCACTTCTCTTCTCTTTCCGTATTTGCTGTGCCACAATCAAAAGGCCATGACATATTTAAAAGAAATCCCCAGATCGTTATACTGTTACCAGTTAGGGACAAACAGCAGTCACACCTGTTCACATGTAGGAATCTTTGGCCCATTTAACCTTTCTTTTAATCCGACACCAACGTGGTGCACAGAGGGTAAGGGGATACAGCACTTTACACAAACAACTGCAGCCACTCATACAATACAAATGCCCTTAGACACCACTGGATGAGATGGGCTGCTTAGCCCCCAATCCATCTGTGGCCACCTGAGAGCCTTTAGGGATCACGGTTCATAATTCATAGAAGGAGTCAGACATCCGAAGAGAGACAACCCCAGACAGGGGGTGGGGTTGGTGGGCTTGCCAAAATGAACAAGCCCTTTTCATTATGCATTGGATCTCTGACTCCAAGACTCAGACGGCAAACGCTGGATGCCCTGTGATTTTCAGATCTATGAATGGGTGTTATTAGCTTAGTCAGATGTGCACACACATTCTCACATTCTCCGAGCTGACAGTATATACAGGATATACAGTAATTTCATAAATTCCAATATGAAGTAGACTCCACTCTGTGTTTGCATAGGTCAGTGATTAATCTGGATGAGCTAGAGAGCTCCTGGGATGTAAAGCATTGACAAACAGAACGGCACTAGGTTTTGATAAATAAATCCTCTTATTGAAGTCACACTCCCACTTCTCAGTTCAATCCTGCAGAGCTGAATTCTCAAGAGCTCTGAGAGATGAGAAACGCTAATAGGAGGCTGAAGGCAGAATTAAATTATTCTGTTTTCACCTAAGTCATGACTTAGGTGATGGCATTATTGTCTTTCATGTTGTTATTGTCTCTAATGTCCCATGTCTTATTGTTGCCATGTTTTAAACTGCTGAGGTGCAGTCAAAGACAAATTTCTACTACAGTGGACAATAGAGTTTTATTAAATTGTTTTGCACTTTCTTTCTTCAACTATAAAGCACAGTCTGGGTGGTAGAATAACAAAGGAGAACAGGTCCAGAGCTCTGCAACCCAAACAGATCCTGATGGGTCCTGACAAAGTATTGAGCCCCTTTTAAGTTTTAGGCCAAGCTTCAGGCTCAGGTCGGTTCAGTTTGGTCATTTTCAAATTTAATTCATTAAAAAATTGATGGCGCAATCCCAATGTCCCCCCCTAAGCCCTGAACCCTCACAGACTTTACTGACATCACTTGGAAAGTGACTGAGCGCAAGAGGCTGCAAGGGCTCAAAATGCTGTAAACAAGAACGGGACAGAACTGTGCCACATTATCACGTTACCTTGATGACACTGAAACATGTTGCACACGTTTTATTTTATGTTTTTGCCTGATTTTTTAAGTCCTGCAGGCTCTTGCCCTACAGAGTGTAGGATAATCATATAATCAATAACCTATTGTTGGTCAAAACAGCATCATTAAGCAAAAACTAAATAAGGTGATTGCAATCCTCTGACTTCATGTGTTCTATGTAGCCTACCATCTTAAATTGAGAAAAATTCTAACAATGTTAACATCAGCGTTGGTGTCCATGCTTGTTTGTTTACCGCTTTCTTCTTCTTCCCCTGGTAACCCTGGTAACCCCTGTGTTTTTATCTATGTTTTTTATCTACAGGCTATGGTTTCACGTCATACCACTATGAATTGTGGGCAATTCCCTCAGTATGAACTGTGGGCAATTCCCTCAATTCCGCATTTCTGCAGACTTACGAAAAGCCCTCGCGCACTTGACGATTTGACAGTGGGACAGCCCTAAGCCCTCACGGACTTCCCAGGAACGCGCCTCAAAGTCTGTGAGTCTGTGAGGGTGGACATTAGGATTGGGCCCATGTCTTTCCAGTTCTCTGTCTATGTGTATTGTGTGGTGGAAGTGGATACACAATGCCTAGTGGGAACAGAAAAAGAGGCAGAGTGTAGCCAATGTGTTGCATTAGCTGAGTGTGCTAACAGTCAGTTATGGTTGAAGTAAAGTAAAAATAACAACTTTGGATCTCAGGTTGTATTCTGGTCTTAAATTTGGCAGTACCAGTTGGCTTTGGTTGGGACAGGTCTTAAAGCTGCTCTAATCAATATTTTTATATTCACAATGGATCAAATGATTTTGTAGATGAAGGGTCGCTCGGTGTATAAATAAAGAAGCTACTGTTTCCTAACACATTTTCCATGTCAACTTAATGATGTGATTATATTTCAATGTTGTCTTTACAACTTACTGCACTACCTACAAACAGAATCAGTTATTGCAGGTTTAAAGACACAGATTTATCTCACTTTTAGGCCTGTGCTGCAAAATCAACCTCACAACCACCTAATGTTAGCATTTGAGTATTGACCTGAAACAAACTTTACACTAGGCATCCTGGAGGCCAAAAGCCATCCCCTTATTTCTTGTGATCCACCCTGCAGGAGTGTCTCTGAGTAAGACACTGACTCTGGGGCGCCACTCTGCATTTTGCCCTCCATGTGCTCAAAGCGAAACACAAATGTTCTAGTGGGACCAATGAGATATCACATTATTATTAACCTGCTTTAAATAATAAAGTGTAATGTAAAGCTGTTTGTATCCGGTTGGCATTTCCTCTAAGCTTTCAATTTAGATTTTTTAATTGATTGATCGATTGAAATTTATTTGATAATTTTGTCTGGATAAAGACTCATACTATATTAGGAAGGACAGAAACAATGAAGTTTATTATGTATTGTGTATATCAATGATGACAATGATGTTAAAATCAGCAGACATAATAGATAATATATTTCCATTACAGTCCATAGATTGACAAAGTATGAATTGCTGGACAAGCACACTCGACAACTCTCTCACACATTCAAATATTTGATTCCACCTCTGGTTAAGCAGAATGATGAATGTGTCTCTTCTGTCTTCATCAGCATTTTTTTAAAACATTCATTTTTCTCTCTGATAGAGTGAGAGGAATTTCTCCATTTAAGTTGCAAACATTCAATGACTTCTCTCCTTCCTTTTCTCACTCCATCTACAGCATCAGTCTCCCTTTGTCTCTGTCTGACTGTCTCTTTCTGTATAGTTTGACATAAGACTTTTGAATTAACTATGCATACTAATACTGATGCAACCTCTCTGTTGTTTTTCTTCTCCATCCATCCATCCATCGTCAACCGCTTATCCTGCGTACAGGGTCGCGGGGGGGCTGGAGCCACTCCCAGCTGACTTCGGGCGCAAGGCAGGGTACACCCTGGACAGGTCACCAGTGTTTTTCTTCTCCTATTACAGTAAAATCAACTGCAAGCAGTTGCTGATTGGATTGGACCATGTATGTATGACTTCTACCTCTCTTATCATACTGTATATGTGCATTGCAATTGTGCACACATTCATATGCATGTTTGTATAATTAGGGAAATCCAACAGCCTTTGTTTGCTATTAATTTTTTCTTTTCATCTCTCTTATACGTACGCGTCTGCTCCTGTGGGTGCATATGCATATTTTGCAAAAGCAAACACTCGGAGTGAGTAAAATGTGACCTCTTTGAAGTCATTGTTCACTTCATGGAGGGAAATTATGACATGCAGGGTACACATGAGTGTGTGGCAGAACATCTGGCAGAAAAGCTTTCTATTAGTAGGTTAAAATTTTGAGAATGGCACCGACAGTTACATCAACCTGAAAAGAGTTTGCCTTTCAGTGTGTATAGTTTATAATCTTTGTGTGCTTCAGAGCTACACAAAACCTCCATAATGTGACTAAGTGCCTCTGCTTGGCTAAAATACTTTTTCATGATGAACACATTGGGAGTGTATTATAACACGTTACATGAATAAAGTAATACAAATAGCACTTCCTGATGCAATGATTGTAGCAATAGCATATGAAACCACGTCTAATGCACCACATGGTTACCTCCCTGAAATTTCCATCTCTTGCTGCCATTAATCTGTTTCATTCATAAATAATCACTTCCTCTTTTTACTACAGCTGTAATGCAAGGCTTGCAAGCAGCACTTATCATAAAATCTATATACTTTCAAGACGCCTGTAATGTAAAATACTGAAGAAGAAAGACTCTTGTGGTTACCACTCCAGGAAGTAATCAATGAGCAACATAGATTTATTACGATAAAATATGTGAAAATTGCATTTTAAAATAGCAGATCTGTATACAATAGGACTATTTGCAAAACAAAACTTGACTCAGTGAAAAAAAATCCACATTTAATGAATCCTACATAGACTTCTGGTGTCATTTTCTTATTCAGCTCATCCACAATCTCCTGTAAACTTAATAAACAATCTCACTTTTGCATGTTTATAGGAGGCCTGTTTTAGATCTTTAACTGGAGGCATAATGATTTAGTATCTGCTTCACTACCTCCTGTTCCTCGCCCTTTTAAAAATGCTGAAATAGTGCAGGGTCCCCGTGGGAGTTTCTGAGGAGGGAACCCAAAACACAGCAGCTTCAGTGCACAGAGAGCCGCTCCCATGACACATTTGTACTGGAGAAGGGGATTTATCCTGTTTTGGGGGAAGCAAGATCTGAGATTTCAGCATCTGCTCTCCAGCTTGGCACTGTGAGTGCTGGAGGCAAGGCACATCACCACCGTTTGATTAAAGATTTATACCCTTTCAGACATGTTTTCTCTCATTTTTAGCAAACCTTATCTCCAGCGTTTTGCTGAGAGCTGTTTAAAGTGTGGGAGTGGCTCCTGTCTCAATTGTTTTTCTACTGTTTTTCCATCGTCTTGAATCTCAAACAACAAAGGTGTGGATTTTTAATAAACGTATTCAATTTGGCTGGGTTAAATATGCAGTAATAAAGGGTGTAATGGGGTAATAGTACAGGTATTTACATTGAAACAGAGCATAAATCATTAAATTTGTAAAATTCTATTGATTTTCAGATTTGGATTATCTCCATATAAATGCATTACTGGAGTTGAACTCCATTCACTCTCTATTGAAAATAACAGTTTAAAAGCCTCCATTCAGCAGATTTGCATTTGAATTGGGGATGGCTTTGCACTGTCTCTAAATCATGGTCCACTGTTGTAGCTGTTGTCCATGTGGATTTTCTCCCCTCAAATCCATTCCATAAATATTCACCTTTAATCAAGCCATATTTATGTGCAAAACATCCTGCACCACAATATTGTATTCTGCTAGTGGCAGTGGGCAGTAAAAATCCCAAACATTAAAGTTACATTTGAGGATGCACCTTGCATTCCTGGCTCTATTTCGTTGTTTATTCTCTGATTGCCTCAGATAACAGAGGAAAGGCCTATCCAGCGGATCTTACATCCACATAATTCAGTTGTGATACAGTTTAATGGGACAGCAGGGTAACTGTCAAATGTTTTAGAGTTAGTTTTCAAGGCTTCTTCCCTAATACAATAAACAAAAGTACATAGATATGTGTACAGCCTACAATTTACACTGTAAATATTTTGCAAATATGGTGTGCCAATGAAATATGTACTCAGTGCCAAACACTAGATACAAGGTAAGAAGTACAGGCAATAGTCTGCATGTAGGAGTGGCCAAGAAATAAATTACAGCATAAGTACTTTTTTTAATTACCCAGCACATATTAAATAATTATAGTGTACACAGGGGTCCAACAGGCTTAGGCTATATGTTGTTTTCAGAGTAGACATTTTGACTTCTCATATAGGAAAAGCACTAATTATAGTGTCCCAGAAAGCCATGACAGTGTGACAGTGAGCCAACATAAACAATACAAAGACCCTGATACAGAAGCAGCTAAATGGAATTCAGCTATCATTAATGTTATGATTATTATTAACTCCTGTACTTACTCTGCCATATCAAAATTTCTATCTATAGCTACATCTATGGCACAGCTGTGGCAGTAAAGGCACATGCTTCTTCCCAGGCTTAGCCTACTGTTTTGTGTACCCCAGTAACAACAATAATGCACGCTATTAATAACAATAATAATATAATAATAATAATAATTTAATAAAGTGCTGTTAATCATTCTGAAATAAATTGTACCATATCTAGTTTTACTACAATATCTGCAAGGTAACATGCAATGTCGGCCGTTTACTCCAGACTGAAATATCTTAACAACTACTGGTTGCACTGCCGTGACGTTTGGTGAACATATTCATGCTGGAAGCAATATTTTGGAAAGGGGGGCGCTGAGCTGCTTTTGGGGGGCGTTTGTTGAGGTGAAAGTTTTATGGCGAGTTTACACCAAAGATTCACAACAATATGAGTTTAAACTTTCAAGTACTTGCAAAAAACTGTTGTCCGCAACATTAAAACCTGCCAGTTTACTCCACTGCGACTGGATGAGACTGTGTGAATCGTAACTACTCTAAATTTCAGCCACATGGCGTTTGCTGTGTAAATTCTATAAAATGGACACTCTCTTTCTTGATATAACCGTGGAAAAATGACTTTCTCCTAAAAGAGTTAATTTCTCTGAGGAATATTCTACGCTGTGTATGCCTATCTATCTCCGTGTTTACACATTCACATTCAGGGGGATATAATCCGCTGTCGGAATCGCATTGAGTTTGTTTCCAAGCGGTAACGTCACATGTAGAGTTTCAATTTAAAAAAATATAACATTAAAAACTGAGTTGCATTCTTTCTCTGTTTGGGACTGTGCGCTGCATTTTATCCAAGCTGCTGAAGTTAACGTGTGGAGATGTGGTGAGATCTCTGCCTGTGTTGCTTAGGCTACCTGTCAACCATTTACCATTTCATCCTGCAGTTATCTTGTTGAAATACATGAAAAACTTGTTAAAACAGACAATCTAGCCTATTAAAGTCCAGGAGTTGAATTAAAATGATTTAATTTATCATTAAGGTGAAAAGGTGCCCAATCACATTTAAAGAGGTTACTTCCCCAAACAATTAGTATTATTAATTTTACTTAAGTAAAGGATCTGAATACTTCCTCCACCTCTGCTTAACAACCGGTGCTTTCAGACAGCAAGTGGTTGCCTCCAGTGCTGCAGCCAGCACTAACTGTCACGCAGCTAAAGAGAGCGGGTTGTATTTTAAAATACAGGAAATGGATAATATGACACAATTAATATAACTCAGCAAGTTCTGCAAACTAGCATAACTGTTGTTATTGTCCTGGCCCGGATAATCACAGCTGATGTTGTTTCAGTTCTTCTTGGTATGTCTGTCACTGCTGGTGAAGAGGTAAATCATTTAGGGAACTCAGACACCTAAAAAACCTGTATTATTTCCATTCACTGTAGTTTCTGTGGTTGCCATGGTCACACAGTGAATTGCATGGGCAAAAAGTTGAACCATCATAAACTAGGAATGCAGCGACAAACAGCCAAACAATCAGATACACTCTGTAGCCTAGTCATGTTTTCATCTTCTAACCCAGTAACAATGTGCTCTGTAATTATAAAATAGGTAGCATTTTTATACTATTTTATGTGTACTATTTATTTAGTAAGTCCCTCTTAAAAACAGAATTGTTACCTACTTATTCCCTAACTTGCCATCATGTCCTGTTCTACATACATATTTGTCCTGTAAAACATACACCAGGATATACAAAATATTGACACTGTAATTTGCAGGCTGTATTCTTTGTAACTGGATACACCGCAGCCACAAGCCATAATGTGTTTTGTAAAAGGATGGCTGACTTGTGTTTTTTTCTCAACTGGAAAAACTAGTTCTCCTGCTGTTGTTATTGTTCGAAGTCGACATAATGTGAGTGTGCGTGCAACAAGTCAGGGCAACTACTGTGGGGAATGTTGAAAATAATTCTGAAAATGGAAAAACATTAACTGAGGCTAAAATAGGAGAGGGAGGCAGAGGTTAGAGGAAAACAGCAAACATAAATTATAGCTCTGGATCACAAATGACCTCCTAGAAAGCATTAAACATCACAGACTGATTATACATGAGAGGAGTAATTTTGCTATAAAGGCTGTTGCTTTATATCCACCTGAGTGGGCTGTTTCTAGTGAGGGTGTCAGTCTGTCTGTGCCCTGCAGCCTTGGACAACACCAGTGATTTTAATTGGTCTCTCTGTCAGAGAATCAAAATGCAAAGCCTGCTCTCAGCCCTTTAATTCTCGGCTGATTTGCAGGAGCAAATGCTTAAAGAAGTTCCACTTTTTTTATAAAGTCATAAGATGTAAATGAGCAAGAACAGGATGAATGTGTCATCGCAGACATTTCCTTATTTCCATATCCTAATTGTTGTTGTTTTTTTTATTTGTTCATTAATATTTCCTCAAAGAGCAAGACAAAAAACATCAGATCACCTCAATAAAGTAAAAGAAATAAGATTAAATATTAAATACAATAGTTTCAGTATGCTTGAAGGTTAACCTCGGGCTGATAGTGTTCATTTTTTATAAGATGTGTTGTTTGCAGTTGACTCATCACAAGTGAGTGAGTGAGTGAGTGAGAGATGAATGTGGAAGCAGTGGATGGTGATTCATTACTCAGGAAATTTGATGGACTTGCTCACAATCACATCATTGTTGCTCTAAAGTCTCTGGAAATAGAGGTCTCCTCACTGAATTGGAGAGGGTACTGGCTGTCAGGATTCAGGGAAGGCTGGGGAGCCGACCTCTGACCTCTGTAAGAGGAATGTGGCCGGTGTCTGTAAGTTTGTTTGGAGGAAAAAAAAGTGCCAGAAGGCCATGTGAGGGCTTCAGTAGTTAAACTGCCCCTCCAAGTAGAAATACTACCCTGGGGATTGTTTACTGGAGATAATATCACATCAAGGAACTTGTGTTTTGTTTGTAGTCTTGTCCATGATTCTTACAAGGTCACAATAACATTTCACTCAGTAACGTGTTATTGGCAGACAGCGTTAACACTACAATAAGGTCAGGTGGGACAAGAAACACTAATCATGACATTCTGACAACGTTTGTCACTACAACCCAGACTTTTGCAAAAAGCAAAATTACTAAAAATGAAGGTAAGCCCACCGGGAGCGTTTGTTTCAACCGTGTATTACATTCAAAAAATACGTTTAAGATAATAAGTCAGATTTCATGCATAATTTTTCCAACCAACTTTACATGAAACCACACCCACTTCTGTGTGACAAAAGCCTCTCAAAACATATATGCTCTTGCAAATGAGTTGAATATAAAAGTAATTTCTTGGAGAGATTTAGTCTGGCACTTCCATAAAGTTGGGGCATAGATGGTCAAAAATGGTAAGAATTTATAGCCGAGATAAACTGACTTTTAGTTCCTAGTAAAGGTCAGGTTCCAAAAACAGTTAATGCAATGTAGCATCTTTCATTAGACTCTTTAGAAAGCTGTTCAAAGCTCTCTCTAATAATTCACAGGTTGTATTCTGCCCATGATAAGTAAACTGATCTTGATGTGTAAAATTGGAGCCCCTTTAAGCATAATATAAGACTGGGGATGAGTTTTCAACTTGTCTAATCTTCTATAGTGATGTTACACACCCTCCGATCAGCAATAAAGCTGGTGTGAAATGTTTCGCTCATAACCAGCGTCACTGATAGCCAAAACTCTGAAAACAATTATGCATTTTTAATGAGTGATACGATGTTGACCGAGTAGAAAGCAGATTTAAGAAAAAAGGAAATTGCTCTAAGCTATGTTTGATGTTTAAACCTGCTGCAGGAACTGTAGTACATACATACATTTACACAGTATATATCAAGTACTATTTTCATCTAACTCTATGAGTGAAAGGACATATAATACAGATTGAGGATTCCCGTTGGTATTTTGCAAAAGACCACACACAAGAGGCATCCACAGGTGTTTTTTAGGAATGTGAACAGGCCATTATGCTGTCCACGTATCAGAGAAGATTTATGGTTTGTTGTCCTTATGGCAGTTGCTAAGGCTGCTGGAAGATGAATGAAATGTGACTTGTTTCTGTAGAAAAGGGACACCGGGATACACAGAGAAGGAGATTTTAAGAGGTTGTCTAATTAGAGATGGATCGAGGCAGCCCTACTCATTATCAATACATACACACACCCGACATGAAAACAGTGTTGACATCGGAGAGTAATTGCATTACCTCTCACCTGTATCCCCTATGCACTGCAATACAAAGAAAACAAAATGCAATAGTGGGGACCACTTCAGTGTGACACGCATTTAAAGGAAAATACTTGTATTATTGAATTTTAAAGGTCACTTTTGTGGCCAATTGTGGTGTGTAGTTTGGATTACTGCTGACCATTTTCCAAAGCGTGTTTTGGATGTCTGAATTTGTTTTTACTAATTTTCAGGAAATTTTTGTTTTCCATTTATCCTAAAATGGGAACTGATAGTCTCAGTCTGAGAGTTTATGTCTGATAATCATCTGCAGGGAAAAACTGCAATGATAAGCTATGTGCTGTTCAAATCAATTCTGAATATGACTAGAATATGATGTGAATTTGTTCAGCATATATGATATTCAGCATAGGTCTGCAACCAATGATTAGGGCTATTTTACATAGGAATTAATCTACTAAAGTCAAAAGTGATGATCTTAAAATGCTTGTTTGTCCAACCAACAGTCCAAACCCCAAAAAATCAGTGTACGCTCACATAAGACAGGCTGTAAATCAGCTTGAGCTAAACAGGCTGCTACTGCTAGCATGCTAACATGCTTACAATGACATGGATATGTTTTGATTATATTACTAGACATTACATTACAAAAACTAGAAAGTCAACCCAAACATCAAGCAAGTGCGACAACACAAGACATAGCAGTATTACTTACTAGTTCAACTGTGTACACAGAAAGAATGCCAGCTCACCGTCTGTCTTGCAGCCTTTTATTACACGAAGCTCTCGCCAACTTCCAGAGCCTCTTGCTTGGTCTTTCTCTTTTTTCTCTTCTTAGCTACCTCCATAAACGTCCTCTTTGGTTTCTTCACCTCTGCCAGTAGCTAACATTATGTCTACAGAGGCTGCTGGGCCCGCTCGGCCTGCATGACACCAGCAGCAGTATAATGTTGCATGAAACTTGGCTGGCTGCATTACCGATGTCTGAGTGCGTTATGTAGTAAGTTTATGATTTATATCTGGTGGCTAAACCTCTGTCTGTGAATCCTAATTTTGCTCAAGTCGACAACTTTGCTAACACTGGCAAACATCAAGCAAGCGCAACAACACAAGACATAACAAGCCAGCTAAAAAGTAATTTACTTGTCCAACAGCAAAAAGGCCAGTTTAGAATCTGTCCTGCATCCTTTCAGCTCTTTTAGCTCACACCAAGTAAATATTTACTCTTGTACCATCTCTTGCTTGGTCACTCTCTTTTTCTCTTCCTCGCTTCCTCCGACATCTTCTTCATTCCTCTCGCCATAGATGTTACATACTGCCAATACAAGGACATATGAAATTTCATGGCAAGTTATCCAATAGTTGTTGAAATATTTTAGTCTAGACCAAAGTGATGGACCCACCGACTGACTGACAATGCTATCTCTAAACCCACCAAGCACGGCTAAAAAGCTTTAAATCCTCACACTGAAAACGCTGGACAGCAAATGTCTGGCTTTTCTGCTTGAAAAATTAATGAGATTAATTGATTATCAAAATGGTGGTCAACTGATTTTCAATCTACTAACCAATTAATTCACAAATTGTTAACATGTCAAATGTCAGATGTCAGTGTGAGTGTTGGAGTAAACACACCAATGGCAATTTTTCAATACTAAAAGTGTTTAGAACCACATAATGCAAACATCATTGACAAAATCAGAGGAAGCAAGTGGTTCACAATGATAGATTACCTGTCTAGAACAAGTTTCAAATCTCTGTAAGATTTTAACTGTGCACAGAAATGAACAGAAAATAATGACTGGCTGGAAGATAGGAAATCAATCTGCAAACTTATGGTTTGCTCTGGAATGTAAAGCAAACATGATTTAAAGCTAATGGGATGAAAGATGCAAAACTCCCATTACAATCTTTTGAAGGCCTCTGTGATAATATGGTGTGTGCGGGAGAAAGTCATTCAGCACCAGTAACATTAGCCCTGATGTTAAATAATTTGCTGTGTGCATGCTTGGAGGCGTGGCAGGTTCACAGGAGGTGTAAGCAGACCATTAACCATGAGAGCCCAGCCTCGCTAGAGACAGCTAATCTTGTTTTACTTTGCAAATGCATTTGCTTGCACTTAATTGCAGCAGCAAGCAGTCTCTGAGTGGATCAAAATACAAATTTGAGTGATTGTTTGGACTGCTGTTGACCTCTCATACATTCTAGGGTTAATGTGGCTAAATTACTGACTAATAAATTCAATTTTGAAAATGTGGTTATTACAGAAATTCCTGATGGTGTAAGTCAGGGACAAAGCAGAGGAAGGTATACATTAAGCAGTTGTAATGGGCAGTGCAAAGGCATGCACAGCTTTTCATGGGCATCTCAAAACAACTTTAAAAATAGGACTGTTGAATCTTTTTTTAGAGCTGAATGGATGACTCTGGTTTTTGCATGGTTGACTCAGACACTGCAGAAACTTTCTCTGCAGTGCATGATAAGCTGTACCTCCTGATACAGCCTGACAGCTGCCCGACAAGCTAATAATGGTTCACTGAGACACATTTCCTTAAATGTTTTCCATTTCAGTAACAGGCTTGTTCTTAAATGGCAAGTGTAGAATGAATTAGTGTGACTGAAATTTTTATTTAATGAGTGTTAAATATCCAGACACTGTGCATATGACAGCACATGTATTCTTAAATAGATTTCATAGGCTGCACTAATAAATATATTTATAATGGATCAAATGTGGAATGTGAAAGGTGTCACTGGTGCTGAAGCCACAAAGTATCACCCTATTCTGTAGTTTCCCTCAGCTCTGCAGAGCATTTTAGTGTCTTTCGGGATATTGTTTTGGTTTACCAGCTGGAGCGCTGGGCATTTCAATTAAAAGGTTTTAAGAGGTCAGTTGTAGTTGGTGACAGCACATTCATTGAAGTTCCCACTTTTAAAACGTGGTTTTACTTATGTAAGTCTGAGTGGAAGGGAATCCAATCAATGGTTGTTCATCAAATATAATATTTTGTCATTTAGAATTTTAACCACTGGCTAAATTAACTGTTTAGAAATTACAGACATGCATCATAACCCCCAAGCACCATCTGTGTCTAGAATAATCAGGTTTTACTGCCACTTGCTTTACTTTTTAAAAGGTTATTTCGAGTCAGCCTCAGTAATAAGAAGTCAGGAAATGCGGAGCTGTCTCACCAGAGCAGGTTTGGGCTGAATGGCACAGCTAGCTAATCTCCATATGAAATGCACACAACAAAGAGGAAAATTAGCCGCAAAGAGTAATTGTTTAGAATGAGGCATGGAGAAAGTAAGCACGAGAGAGGAAAGAAAGCAGCGAAGGGACACGTCAGCTTAGTCAAGTAATGAACTACCCTGTAAATGTCCCACAAGTCTACACACAGGAGCTGTTTTTGCCCAAAGGTATATAATAAAATAAAAAAAATCCATAGTCAGTGCTTAACAGAATTAATTCAATGTTGACTTCAGGATCAAATTGAGGAGTTGAAAATACAGAATCAAACCTGTGGTATTTTAATCATACTGGCATGAATACAGAACTGTTTTAAGCCCTCATGTCTATTAAATCCTTTACCATTTAATGCCATAAACCAGGGATTTTCAAAGGGCTTCCCCCCAAACAAAGCCTGGGAAAAGGCACAACCCTCCCACCTGAGTTGCTTAGTTTCGCTCAATTCCTGGATGCCTATGGGATCATGGTTATGTTATATGATCACGTAGACTCTCTGAGGCAAGATAGCCTAATATTGCTGTTTGACGTAACTTCACACTACACCAAATACATAAAACAGGTCTGTCCTGAGGCATTTATTAGTTTCTGATTCTGGGAAAGTCGGAAAAACAGTAAAAATCCCCCAAACTGCTGTATCTCTGAACTATCTCTTTAACCAAATCCAACACATTTAAGCTATGTGATCTCCTTCAATGATTAATGTATATTTCTTTCGATTCCATCCACTGAGCCTCCCCTGAAACTTTTTGGCCCCGCCTCCCACTTTAAAAACTTGTGTTCCTTGTCATTAGAATATGTGATCTTAATACTTTTTATCATCATCTAATAACATCCATAAAAATTCTCATGCACCCCAAAGCCAACACAAGTCAGTGTTACCTAAGGCATTTCACGGTTATTTAAATATAAACTTGAACAACAGAGCAAACATGTAAACTGAACAGAGGCAACACATACAGGATCTTTTAGATATGTACTGTTTATGTAATTCATGATACAGCCTCAGGCAGGTTTCAGAGTCATTTGCATTCTTTCAAACAGTCCTAGAATGAAACAATGCCAAGCACTGTGGCCTCCTCTACTGTGAGGCTACATCAGCAGCCAGCTCTGCACCACCCGGCTGTCTTTCTCTGCAGATGAAGCTGCATTGTCATATACACGGAAAACTGGTTAGAAACAGAGCTGATTGTTATGGTAAATTCTGTGTGTTTGGAGGTGTGGTGTAAATGTAGGTGTGGCTAACTGCACTATGTTCTAGTAGGTCACCACCAGTGAGTTTAACTGTATGGCTTGTTATTCAGAGCCAGAGGGCGTTAAAGAGATAATGTCACCCTGGGCTGGGCTAACAAACTGACCACTGGTCCTGCCCCAGACTGGTATTAAACCTTCAGGGCAAAGACGCTCCAATCCCTCCACATTCCAGAGTCAGGGGGCTTTAGTCGTCCCTCCTCTGCAGTGCAACCGCCTGTGTTTAAACAGTATTAATCAGATCTGTGAGTCGGACTGTTGAGAGCAGGGCAGGATCCGCATTGTTGCCTTAGACAATGACCGCCTTCACAGCAGCTTTGTGAGATGACACCTGTAAGGTGCTTCTTTCAGCACCTTGCAAACAAGGTATAAGGAAGTCAGTAAGTAGGCAAACATTATATATGTGGCAGGAGTTATAGAGTGCTCTCCAGACAAAGGCCAAAGAAAGGACACCAAGATAGACAGACCCAAAAAATATAAAGGTATCTTCCCAAAATCTGAGGTGATTACAGTAAAAGGCTGTTTTTTAATTTGAAAAATAATATAATCGCATTTCCACTGCAGGAACCAACTGCGTTACCACCACAGGTACCAGGGTCAAAAACACAGACATGGGTGTTTCCCCGCTCATCTGCTACTCTTGAAATGTTTTAATGACCTTCTGAACTGTTTGTGTTTCTTTTAGGGCTGACCCCGAATAGTCTAAGATTTGATGCTTCGATGGGCGGGGCCTGATTCGACTGTCAATCTCACAGTCGAAGCTTCGCAGCGAAACAAGGATCATGCCATTTTGGCGATATGGGGGTGCTCAACGTCTGATTTTACATAGAACTAACAGTTTTCTCCCAATAAGTTAATATACAGTCTATTACAATACACATTTCAACATTTAATGCGGTAAATAAACATGTAAAAAGAATAAAACTTTCAACAAATGTGTGTAAATAAATCCAAAATTGTAACCCTAACCCTGGGTCGTCAGTGCGCATGTGTAGGCGTAGTCACCATTGATGCTGCCTTCAAAACTGTCCGTTACTGGGGCAGCTTGAAGGCATCTCAGGAGACAGGAAGAGATCGTTCGAGCCGTTTCGAACAGCACTCGATGCCTCGCTGTCACCTTCTGAGACAGCAGTTTAGCCCGTTTCGAACACAGCCGATGGCTTTATCCAGTATGTTATTAAATTTGTAACCAACTTTAATCGTTTGTCTCTTCATTATACTCCCACACAAAAAAAATGCTATTTTTAGTGGTCAAGCATAGCCTATAGTTTTTCATTATATTCCAATCAAATCTGATGTTCATATATACATTTTGCTCATGGATTGTGGTTACTAAATAATGATGCCTATCCATCGCTTTGTTTTTTGTTTTTTTTTGTTTTTTTTTTTTTTAGTTCCTTGAAAAGTAGATCCTGGTTCTAAAAGTCCCATGTACTTTGAGTGGAAACCAAAGCCGCGTTTTTACCAAAAGAACTATACCCCGGAACTAGGACCATTTGGAGGAACTCACTACATTTCCACCGAAGGGACCAGGGTCTAAATTCAGTTCTAGGGTCTTTAATTTACCCCCTAAAAAGTCCCTGCTCGGATGGTAGTATCCTCAACCTCAAGGGGAAACCATTAATATTATTACATTAACGACTTTGAGCATTAAACACTTACATTTCCTGCATTGTGGATACATTTTCTGGACTAATTTATGGTGGAAATGTATTTATTTATATGAAGGGAAACAAAATTAAGGTGGCAGGTGACAAGTATAAAAATATATAGGAATAAAATGCAGTAATCAGCTTTAATCAGCTTTTGGACCATGCACATTTGTTTCTTCTATATTTCAGTTGCATTGCATGGTTTTCATTTGTTATTTAACATTTCTTGTTACTGTATTTCAGAAAATTTTTAACAAAAGCTTTCAAAAAGTGACATTCTGATTCTGATGTCCCCAGTGTCCCCAGTGTAAATGACACCTATCTGTCAATACTTTTAAATGTCCCGCCCCATCCAGGCTGTGATTGGTTGGTTCACGAAGTAACAATGACAAGCTACTTTCAGCACACAGCTGCTTGAGAGGAACCCGAGCTCTTCTCCCTAGTTTCTCTCCGCCGACAGAGATTAGCTGGCAGGCAAGAACAGGAACAGGTGAGGGTCACGTAGCGCCCAGATGACCTGATATGGAGAGGAAATGTCCCGGTACGCCAAAGAGTAAAATGTTGAGGTGCCGGTACTGCGTTCCGGAGCGTACCTCTCCACTTCAAGCACTGAGTCTCGCTGATGCCTGCCTGAGATCGTACGTCGACATTAGCCCAGATGTATTGCTCAGAAAAAGCAGCCAGCATGCAGCAGTGTTTACAGCTAACAACTGATAGAATTACGCTAAATACTGTGTCCGAAGTTGCTATTTTAAGTTTGACTCCCACACTCATTATACTCCCACACAACAAAGCTGTTTTAATGGTCAAGCATAGCCTATAGTTTTTCATTATATTCCAATCAAATGTGATGTGTATTTATAAATTTTGCTCATGGAATAATGATGCATGTGCATTGCTTTGTACAGCGCATAGGCCTACGTCAGCTGGTCAATTTGCCTAATCTTCACAGGTCTTTAGATCACGGTGGGTATGCACACAACAATGGGCTGAAGGAACCTTTTAGTTCCTTGAAAAGAGATCAGGGGACTTTTGGTGTAAACGTGGTTCAATCTATCTCCGCCAGGTACATCTCTCTGCATTTTCCACAATACCAGAGTTTTTATATCTGGTGTCTGTGGTGACATTCCCACGCTGGCGAACTGGTAGTGATGTGTTTTTTGCTAACCAGCAATGATTGGTTTGACAGAGCTGAAAAGGGAGCAGCGATTGTGACAGCAGCAACTCAGTATGGCAAAGCCTATACGTCATAAGCACTTGCCGACAGTGTTAGAGTTAGGGTCACTGTCTGATTGTTTGCTGCCATTCTTACAGTTTAAAATCATCAGGTGATGCAAAATACTGTAATTTAGCTCTGTCTGTAAAGTAACTGGTTGATTGTTTGGTTTCAGTTCCAGGTATTTCAAACTAACTGATTTGATCACTGCAGGATGTGAAAGATGCTCCTTCTGTAATTGTTTTACAAGGGATTCACTTAAGACATCTAGCAAACATCCAGCAATCAGAAAAGTCACAGGAGAAATCAACCACAGTTGATAGCAGAGTTATTTGGAATCACTGAAATCTGGTAACTGCAACTTGATTAAGGATAAGAACAATGTGCAGTATATATGTTTTTCCACTGAGGAACTTGATGTAATCAATGAATTCAGAAAATAAAATAAAAAGAAAAATTCAAGAGTAGCATGAATGTTTGTATTTGTGTTTGACTGTCACCAACTGGGACTTGCACAAGGCTCATGAGCACTAGTGCATTCAGAAATCTGACACCCCCTCAGAATAAAAGACAAGTCCTACTCTCTGTTGGAGACGAGCATAAATACAGAGAAGGTTATGGAGCTACAGATGTTTATTTTCTTCACTGCAAACTAGCTTCAGTGGAGATGAATGCAGGCTATTTTGGACACGGCCCCATATTTATTTCATGCCAAACTGGAATAAATCAAGAGACGGCTCGATCAACGATGGCAATGAGAAGATAAAAGCATCCACCTCCAGCTTTTAGGTAGAGATTTGAACTAATAAAACAGAATAAAAGGGATAGGCTTCTTTTATTAAAAATGGCTCAAATGACTATGTAATGTGAAATATATTGCTCGTAGTGATGGACCGGCTGATAATTATCTCTCAACGCTTCCCCTCAGGTGTACGGAGCTTTTAAGTGTCTTTCCTGTCATTGTTTTGGTTTTTTACAGCCAGCGACTTTGCTGTTTTGGTTCAGTCTTAACACTCTCATCAACTTGTTTTCAGCAACAACAAAAAAGTTCCATTGAATAACTGCTTCATGCCCAGCACCAAACAGCAGGCAGACAAAGTTAGCAGCTATCTGGTGAACATAGTGGAGCATATAGCTGCTAAAGGACCAGATATTTCTAATAGGAGTTGGTGGGGGCCAAAACAGAGCTAAAAGGAGAGTGAATATTGGACAACAGAACTCCAAATGAATGACAGTATTCTCTCCGTATCTGTTGGATGTGTAAATAAGCAACTAATATATGTGTACAATTTTGCATACTTAGCTGAAAAGATCTCATGTCATAATTTCAGCTTTGCTAACAGTAAAGTTATCTGTAAATGCCAACATAACCAGGCTTCCCAGGTGCTCAGTGACAAGGGGAAACCTCTTGGGGTTTCTAGCACAGTTACTCGGGGGCGTCTACAGGGGGATTGTGGGGTGCCATTTTGTAAAAGTTTTTTTTCTATTTGTGGAACTGCTTACAAATGTTAGAACAGTTTGTCAGGATCCGATATGTAGTCATCTGCACAAGTGCTTTCTGTTGTTTTGTTTTTTGGGGGGTTTGTCTGGTGTTACTGTGCTGTTTTCGAGGCCACAGTGCTTGGCAGTGTTTCTAACAGTGACAACAATCAATTAATATAGGTATTTGTGTTCCAAACTCTCACAACCTTGTCTGGCGACACATTTTCAAACAGCAAAATGAGAGCAGGATTATTGTAATGAATGCAAAGCTCAGAAACAGAACATACAGGCCTCTGTGACTTAAAGGAAGATGATTTCTTCTTCTCCTACACCCTGCACAGCTACATACAAACAGACCATAAATGGCACCATCTAATTCAGTTGTTGTGGGAGGAAAAAAAAAGTTCATCTTTTATATTTGATTACTTTGTCGTCTGTTTGATATTCTTGACATGCCCTTTTCACTCCAATATATCAAGAGATCGTATCTCACTTCAGCTGGTATCTACCCCTTCAGCTTTAAAGATTATCCAGCGAACAGAATGTCAACCTGCTTTCACCAATGTATTGTAAAAAAAAAAAAAAAAAAAAAAAAAAAAAGAAAGAGAAAAAATCATCTCCAAATGACAGACAAATTATTCCAACAACTTTGCCTTTGAAATCCCTGCATGGCGAGAAGTTTAATTCTAGTAGCAGAATTGCCATAACATGACTTATCTTTTGTTTAAGAGTTCATTTCATGGAACATTTGGGTGTTGTGCGTCATTATGAGAAAGTAGCAGAAGATGTATTCCCAAAATATTCACTGCCATATTAAAGAGGGATAACAATCTGCCATTTGTGTTTATTCTGGGTTGTTGCTCAAAGCATCAGCCTGCAGCAGGCGGCATTTAAGTACCGCCAATTCCACCGGCAATGAGCCGCCATTAACTGACAAACCAACAAATAGTTTCAGGCTCAGGTGAGAAATAAACAATACTGACAGCTGACAGATGCCTGAGTTGTAGCAGACTGGCCTACATCTTCATGAATAATTTCTCTGCCTTTTATGTTGCCAATGAATTACATTTATGCATTCGCAACCAGGTAATTTGGGAAAGCAGACACAACCAGTGGCCAAACCTGCCAGACTGGTTCGAATATATCACACACCAACAGCTGCATCCAATGCAGAATGCTGGCAGACAGGCTGTAAACATTTCACCTGTAATACATTTGAACTTACGCCCCCGGTGTAACTGATTCTCCCACACAGATTTTATCCAAAATCAGCTGGGTTGGTTTTCTTGCCTTTTATGTGAATTCCAAAGACAATCCTTGTTACTTGATTTAATGCTGTCACTTAATACTAGGTCTCCCTTTTGGGTAGGAAAGAGTTGAGACACAGAAATCTGCTCAACAACATGACAAATCACAAGTGATGATTTGAAGTCTTTCAACTCTTACATAGAAAAGTTACCTTTCTACTCTACTGTATAAATGTAATGTGTGTGTGAGTGTAATTTCCTCTTTAGAAGACATACATCATATGTTGAAGGATCATCAAATACATTATAAGAAAGCAGAAACAACAGCATTTATTCAACACTTTTCACTCTGCTTCTAATACTGCAGTTTCTCTGTAGCATCTTTAGGAATCACTTCCTTTCACCAAGCACAATGGTTTCACAAGGAATTTGTCTCGGTAAATTTGCACTGACATGCTGCCATACAGTTCCACAATACAGGATTAACTGACTGCACGCAGGATGAAAACCTCACACATGGTGAAACGACATAATATGACATTAAACTACAGAGTGTGGAATGAATTGAGGAACTGTTCCAGCATGAAGAATAACAGGAAAATATGCACCAACATACACTAATGCAATGAGATGTTCTTGACCACTCATGGAAGAAGTGCCACGAGCCATGTGAAAGATCTTTAAATTCTGCATTTGTGTTGTCTTGACTGGTCAATCTCTGGCGTTTAAAAATGTTATAAGTGTGTTTACGCATTCATTTTCAATTGCTTTAATGAGTTCAAAACCACTTTTTTTCTGTAAGTTTTGAATTTTAATGCAATATCATAGCACTCTCTCTTACTGACATTCACTCCTTCATTCTCTATTCAAACTGCTACTGGTCTACTATTAACAGATTTTATAATAGAATGCTAAATAACACCAGAGAAAGAACGGATTAAATAAAACTAAAAGCCAGCCAAAGGCATTAAAGCATCAGTCAACATTGTTGTGATAACACTGCAAAGCTCAATGTATCGACACGCTTTTAACCTCCTAGGACATCAGATTTTAACCTGTTGAGAAGCAAACAATTGGCGTGTCAAAAACGAAAGCTGCTATAATCACTATTTTTATATTAAACAATGGATCAAATGTGCCTGGCACCGCATGACAAAAGTTAACAACTAGCTGGAGCGCATGATGGAGCCAGATATTTCCCTCAGGAGTTGGTGGAGAACAAAAACAGAGCTAAAATAAAATTGAAGATTGGACTAATAGGGTTGGCCAAAAACATGCCTTCAAATGAAAGCTGGATTTGTAACATATTTGTCATATCAACTTCTTAAGCTTATAATACATAAACTTTATATTTATAGTGTTTATTATGGTGTTCTTTACCCCCAAGTGGCTGTAAAATCAGGTAATGCAGCTTCACACATGATAACATGGACAAGACACCATGTCATCCGAATGACATCCTTAGTACAATAATACACACATCACACACACAACATCTATCATTAGCTCTCACTCAAATTAAACAAAAGTTTACCATTTAGAAATATGCGGACATTGTGCGCATGCTAAATATTGTTGGCACAGTTGTCCTTTTAGACCACAAGGAACCTGGCAACATAAGACGGGCCATTTGGTGTTCTCATTTGTTTTACTGTTGCTATCAGGAAGCAGTTTCTATTGATCGACTTTAATAGAAGTGAGGTATGAGTGGCAAGAGGAGCTCAAACAAAGAGATCCATTCTCCTTTTCTTTGTGTAAATGCGAGGATTAGTTGGGGGGAAAAGTTAGGCTCTACAGAGAACAATGAAATCAATAAAACACAGACTCCTCACAGAAAGAGAGGTAACTCTGCATCGACTACAGGCTGCTCACACACTCAATCAGATTAACTAATGAAGCAATTATCGATCCAAAGTGGGGCTGCTGGTCGGCACAGGACTGGCCATTAAGTGGATATTCCCCTCCCTTGGCCATGCTGAAAATGTCAGGGTCACTATGTTCGCTGCTTGACACAGTTTACTGAAGCCCAATCTGTAGTAGACTAATCACTTGTCTGCATCCCAGGAGAAGTTGCGAAAGGGCCAACAACTCTACGGGACAGGAGAAATCTGATTTTCACAAATCTTGGAGAGGAGCCAAATTAATGTGCCATATTTGCTGCCTCAAATGGGTATAAATGAAGGAATGCAAAAGAGAACTGACCACTGCAGGGCTGCAAATGAGCAGCATCCTGTTCAGTCTGTAACCCATGCTGCACCGCTGGTTCTGGTTACTGGTGTTGTTGCAGTCATTCTGACAAAGCTAAATTTAATTATTATTATACTTGAAACACACCTATGATAATTAGGGTAGACCTGCAACATCAGCCAGTGGGGGAAGAGAAAAGACATCCTGTCTGCAGCATCCCTGAATGTCAAAAATGTGTACTTTCATTGCCTGAGTCCATAGCAACGCAGGGTTGTTTGTTTCCATGCTCATAGCAGGAGCAGTGTCACAAGATGTCTCACAAGATGTCAAAATAGGAGCGCTCATTCTTTCATCAAATGAAAGACAGCAGGAGTCGGTACAGTTCCTCCAGTATAACATGATATATTATAATTCATTAGTCTGTGTGTAATCTCGTTCTCCAGTCATGGTGACTGACTGAAAATGCTCTCCTGTGAATATGAAATTAACCTGAGCTACAGCTGCATTTATTCCACTAAAAAGAAAGAACATGACGTGAAGTTTTAGCAGGGTAAGGGTCGATTTGTTTTGGTTTTTTTGGTTTCATGATTATGCTGCTTTTGTTATTTGGTGTTTTTCGACATTTAGTCCTTGACCAGCCTCACCTAAAATCCCAATTATGACCGAGATGTTATTGTTTGGTAATTGGACACCCCGCTTCAGGCTTGGTCATCAGTCAGTCTCATTCACTTTCACCCACGTGGAAAAAAGCAAATAGTTCTTTTTTCTCTCTCTGTGCACTGAGGCAGGCAAAATATTGCTTTGCGGTTAACTTCTAATCAAATTGCATTAGGTTTTCACAGCCTGTGCCTTCACTCCATTTGCACAAACCATCACAGACCTACACGCATTTCACACCCAGGGTGAGGAATACTTACTTCTTCACTACGATAGATTTGTCCACCAGCCCAACAACACACACTGTGTGCACAGGCAGACACACACGTTTTTGTGATCAGACAAGCATGATCATGCAGTTACAGCACAGTGGTACATCATTTTATTTGCAGCAAGTGTGGTTTTAATGACATTTTACATGCTCTGATGTTATTTTTACCAACTTCTGAAATGGACTCGGTGAAACTGTCACTGTTTTGCAGCGTGGCACTTTTTGCAAAACAACGCCCTCATCTATAGTCAAAATCTATTTGTCATCACAAGGAAAACCTGGCTTGAAACCATGACACGCCATGCAAGTAAATAAAGACAACTACTGACGTTCCAAGAGCTAAAAATTAGTATAAGTGTAGTGCAGTAAAAGCTCTCTCAGTGCCAAAGCACTCACATTAATTCTAATTATTAGCATAGTCATTATATGGATATTAATTATTGTGGTGCTGCTCTTGAATGGGCTCAGTGAAATAATTGAAAAGTAAGGAGATATGAGAAAGGATTTTAATCATTAATTAAAGCTAAATTATTTATGTGGAAATGTTTTCATTATAATTAACCTTGGACCCACACCCTATAGCCGGCTTTACTATGAGCCATCTGTCCTCAGGCACAGTGTCATTTCCTGCATGAAACAAGTCTAGGCAGGGGCTGATTGAAAGTATACCTCAGTATGTATGTACATGTAGGTGTGTTTGTGAGAGTGCACGCTGAAGGCAGCAATATTTATGTGATGGCCTTACAAGTTACTTTGCAGATTCAGATTTCCCATTGTGATAAGCTAATAAAATGTCACTGTTAAAAAAAAACAAACAACAAAAAAAAAACATCTACAGTAAATGTCAACTTTTCAGGAACTCTCAAAAACAGCCTTATGTATCTTGATGGCGCACTACATTTTTGACATTGAACTGACATTGAACTGAGAAAGAATGCAATCTGGAACAATGGAAATCCCCCCAAATTGCAAAAATCATGTGTGTGGGTTTCATTATTAATCCATTTAGAGTATTTAAAACACATACAGAACAGTCTTTTGATACTTGATTGAACGATTCAATTACCTGATGGACATTCACAATCTGCAACTGTATATTTCAGACTAATTGAAATTGTCACCTTGGGCTCTGTGACATTGTGATGTTTAATAAACCAGCCAATTAATCCATTAATTGGTAATATCATTGTCAGAATTGAACTTGAATACATTTTAACCATTGTTTGAATACTTAACTAAATTTGTACTTTAAAGGTGAGTGACGTTTTAAGTAGCCTACAGGTTGAGGATTAGGGCGTTTATTCCTCCTTTGAGTAGAAGCATGAAACAAGTCTGAAGTGCTGCTTGATTGAAGGTTTTGCCTTGTGTGTGTGTATATATGTGTGTGTGTGTGTGTGTGTGTGTGTG